>NW_027122719.1:1748993-1817131 GCF_030686945.1 Centruroides vittatus | reverse complement strand
GAAACACTGGTTTAAAGTCTAAATCAATTTTCCCCAATAAAAATAATAGAAAATGAATTAATCTATTTCCAAACCCTAAATAAAACCCATTTCATTAAACTTAAATAGCAAATATAGATAATTTACAGTAAAAAAAAAAACTCAATTAAATACCCTAATAATAAATTAAAACATGAAAACAATAAATAAATAAATAAAAAATATATATACATATTTATATACATACATATATAAATATACTCTATAATAAAATAAAAATTGCATTTAGTGCACCTTACTGAAAATTAGTAATGTCCCATTTCTTAAGGTCACTCACTATGCCATGGTGCTTGTTCCTTGCTGCGAGCTCATAAGGATTACATCCAAGAAATATTTGAATATCTAGCACAAATTCTTGAAAATAATGAGAACTTTTTGCAATTAAATAGTTCTCAATTCTTGCATTTGAATACTCCCATCTTTAGAACATCAGAGAAATATTATATAAAGGTCTAGACTTTGGTCCGAATTAATGGTCCGAATAAATGGAATACCTTAGAAATAATACCAAATTTAGACAAATTATGTAATAATCTCCCAGAAGCAGATTCAGGTATTATGAAAATGAAATTGAGTAATAGAATTAAAAAATATGTAACTAAAGAGGGAAAAAAAATCAATAATTAAAGACAAGAACTACTTCCAGTATATAAATCAAATCAAAGCATTACATAATTTTTTACAAGAAAATAAAATAGAGATCATAAAGGCTGATAAATCAAAACAAATTGTAATAGCTACCCAAGAATGGGTTAAAAATAAGAAACAAGAAATAACGAATAATACCAAATTTAGAAAACTTCCTATAAACCCTATTGAAGTTATATATTTAGAACTTAAAAGACGAATTACAAAATTAGAGCAACTACATGAAATCAACAAAACCAAAAAGTGGTTTATTCTGAATGAAGGAAATGAACGTACACCAAAACTAAACATACAACTAAAAACCCACAAAATAGGAGAAAAGGTTCGTCCAATCGTAGACTTTAAGTATTCCATGTTATACAATTTAGAGAAATTTCTAAAACAGCAGCTTAAGCAATATCAAAACTCACAATTCGCAATTAAAAATACAGATGAACTTATAGAAGAACTAAACCAAATCAGTATTGAAGAAGACTCTAGGATAGCTAGCCTCGACGTGGTAGACATGTAGCCATCAATAACATGGGACTTAATAGACGATAAACTAAAAAATCTGGAAGTTAATAATGAAATTATAAATTTAATAGAATTTACATATAGAAGCAACTACTTTGAATTTGATGGAGATTACTATACACAGACGGATGGAATAAGCATGGGATCAGTAATAGGACCAAAATTAGCGGAACTAATCATGATAGATGTAGATAACAAAATTAGCAGCATAAGAGGTGTAAAATTCTATAAAAGATACGTTGATGATATTCTATTAATATATAATAAAGCAGAAATCGCAATAGAAGGAATTAAAAAACAAATCAATAACATACACGAAGCAATAAAATTCAAAGTAGAAGTAGAAGAAGAAACCAGTCAAGAAATTAACTATTTGGATATCACAATAAAAAGATTAAAACAGAGTTTAGAATTTCGAGCATTCAAGAAGCCAAGTTCGGGAAACATAACAATAAGATATCAATCTAATATACCACTGCATATCAAATATAATATATTTAAAATGGAATATTCTAAGATTAAACATAGAACAAGTCAAAAGATATATATACATAAGGACATAGCTGAATTAAAAAAGAAATTTCTTTTAGCGGGCTACCCGCAACGACTATTAAATAAATGGGAAATTAAATTAAATACTCCAAAAATACCACATAACAATGAACAAGCAAATAATACGAAGTATACTGCTTTCCCATATATCAAAGGCCTATACGAAGAAATTAACAAAGAAATCAAAAAACTAGACTTTAAACTTGCACCGTCATACCAAAAACTGTCTAACAGATTAAAACACCTCAACCCATTGAAAAAACAACAAGCAATAACTGAAGCTAAAAACGTAGTATATAAGATCCCTTGTACTTGTAATAATAATAAGCACTATATAGGAGAAACAAAAAGAAAATTGGGAGTTAGATTAAAAGAACATATAGCCGACTTAAAATATCATAGAATAAATTCCGTTTTTCATGACCATTGTACTCTAAACGGTTGCAAAATAGATAAAGATAATGTGGAAATCCTTCATAAAGAAAAAGAAACATATAAAAGAAAGTTTAAAGAAAGCATAGAAATTATAAAAAGTAAGGAATGTATAAATAAAAACTTTAGTATAAAAATAAACGAAAATTGGCTCAGCATATTATAAATTGGAACTAAGTAAATTATTTCTATATAAACTAAAAAGTAAATTATTTTTATGTAAAATAATAAAATAAAAATTAATGCCTATAAACAGAAGATTGCCACGAGGTGGCCCATCTACCACATCACTATGTAAATGAATACAGTCATATGCAACAAAACCAATAAGAATTCGTTTGTACAATAGAATCTCTGGCTTCGATGAAAAAAGATCGACTAGATGATAAAAAATTAATTAATGTACAGAGAGGTTTTAAAACAATTTTATGTTTGCAAAAATCTGTGATTTAAAGTTGGCTGAAGAGGGGCGTCAACAGCCCGAAACGTGTACAAAACTTAATACACGTATCAACTGAAGAAAAATTAGTGATGAAATTTGCCATGTGTCCGAAAAAATACACCATATAGTTTGTGTTCAAGTTGCAGAATAAGCACCGGCACGGTTTCATAAATACTACAACTCCCATCTTTAGTTAAAATTATCTTGGATTAAGCCTAGTAATAAAATATTTTCACACATGTATTATAGCTGATTCACTCTATGGTATTCTGAAATGAGTTCCATATAATTGTAAGAGATAAGAAACAAATATTTATTCACAAAACTGTTACAGTAGAGAACTATTTCTCCTCAACAGCCTCCATTCAAAATCCTTCTGCCATTTTTAACTGTTGCATCTACTCAAGTATAATACCCTTTTTCTTAGTGTGTGAGAGCCCCACTGCTAACACCACTGTATATAAAAATAATTTTACTATAAAAAAATTAACATAATTATGTGCTTCAGTGTAGTTTAAAGATTAAAATACTAAAACCTGTTCAAAATAGAAAAAATAATTCAGTAGCATGCAATTACAATTTATCTAGGTTTTACTCTAATTGTATTTTGAAAAAAAATCCAGCAATGAGTTACTTAACTTTCCCAGCAACATTTAAAATTGCATGTGTATGCCATCTGTTATGATTTTTTATTATTAAAAATGTTTAATATTTTTAATTATTATAAAATAGCAAAAAGCTTAATTTTGAGGTTAGGGATAGATTTTATAAAGAAAATTGTAAATGCTAACAATGAGTAAAATCATTATTAAGTCCAATCTTACTCAAGATGTGACACACGATCCCCTTTGTCTTCTCACCCCTTTGACCTTAAACCACCAAAATTTAATGGCATCAGTCCCTCTAATACACAAACCTCCCTGCAAAATTTAAGAAATTTTGAACAAAAAAGCACAGGAGCTATTAAGCTTCAAAGAGAGTGAACAAAATCATGTCCCATCTATACATATAGAAAAATATCCCAATTTTTTTGCATTTCTTGATGTTTCAAGGTCCCGAGTCTAAAAATGTAAAAATCTTGGGGGGGTCACTTTTGCCTGATCACCATACTTTCCCTCTGTTATATATAACAGAACCAGAAAAGTAAAAATATTAATATTTTTTGAATTGTTAAAAAACTCACAAAGTATTTTAAATAACTAATTGCTATTGACTTTTTGCTATGTATTTATTTTAAATCTTTTAATAATAAATTTTAAATTAATCTCTAACTGTTACTCTTTCTCTTAATAATATTATATAAGTGTGAACAACTTTACTAAGATAATAGTATAATGTAACCCTGATTTACAAGTGTACCTTGTTCTTGAAAACCTTTCATAAATATAAATCTTGTAAACAGACAAACTTTTCCATTATTTCTTATGATTGAAATTCATACTACTATTTTCTGACAATTTAATTACCTTATCCACCTTCTTCAAACAACATTACAAAATATATTCTCACTGATAAAATAATTGACAATCTTTCAGGACCAGAAAGTTAATTTATCAACTAAAAAAACAGCATAGAGCACACATTTCTTCAAAATTCTGAAACAGAATGATTCCATGAGCATTTCTTGTAATAAACAGTTTTTGAAGTTTTGTCATAGCCTCATCTGATCAACAACCACAATAGTAAATGTTCATTTCAATAGATTTCTGTAAAGCAAAGATCTAAATAAAAGAAATAAAACCAAATTGTTGATTAAGATATTCATCAACATGAAAAAAAACTAATACAAAATGAAAGAAGCAAATACAATATAAGAAATGAACATTAAAGGTATCAGTTTTTTTTTGTTTAATGGTAATAAAACAAAACTAAGTTAAGACAATAAATAGCAGAATACAAATTAAATATAGTAAAATAAAAATTACCAATAAAGAGTTTTTAACATAAAGATAACATTTATTACACTCATAACAAATATTAAAATGAATAGAATTATTCCACTAAACAATGTGAATGAAACAGAAAAACAAAGACTAAAACCAATAAACCATCTAATAGAACCACACAAGAATTTCAATCTTGTCATATTCATGATTAGAATACTTTGTTCTCATAAATATTGATTGGCACTCACTGTATTGAATATTTTATCTTTAAAATCAGAAACAGAGATAATATAAATCAGCTCCTTGTATTGAATTCTTAAATATCAAATTCTCATAAATCAAGATCACACTGAATACATTAAAAAATTATGGAACAATTTAAATTTTTAACAAGATTCAAATTAATTTTGTTTGAAATGTCTAGTTTTTATTGTTACATAGATCAGACTTTTGTAGACTTAGATATGGCTTATAAACCATGGGTACATTAACAAGAAATAACTGAATACTAAGTTGATTGAAAATATTTTCAGGAACAATTAAAAAAACTTTCTAACGTAAATAAATATTGTTCATATTCAAACTAAAAACTGAAGAAATACTGTAAAATCAAATTTTTAGAAAGTAATAATAAAATCAAAATTTTTTTCTCCTCTTATATTCTGTAAACATTAAACGTACTGTACAGGTAAATGTAATTTTGAATTATGTTACCTGAGCTTAACAATTGATTTTCAATCCAAGCAGTTTTATAAGCTACAACATTTGGATGATTTAGTCTTGCCAGTAGTTCTACCTCTCTCAATATCTAAAATTACATTAACATTTTAAATTAACTTAAAATATCATTATATTCTGAAAAATAAATAAATTAATTGAAACTTAAAATTTAATATATGAAAATTCAATATCTGAAAAAACAAAATAGGTAAATATATTATTAACTATTTTATTTTCTCAGATATTGAATTAACTTTGCACATATAAAATACTTACCTTCTGATATGAAATATAATTAGTATATCTGAAGTTTATTTTCTTCACTGCATAAATACACCGATCTACTCGTTTCAATGCCTGTATTAAAAATTCAAATTTATTCATTATAATATTATATTATATTATATTATACATATATTACATACACACACATAATTAATAAAGTATAAAACTAAAAAATTCATTCAAATATTTCATCTAAACACTTTTTAATATCAAAATTATCATGAATTTACCATGATTTCTTTCTAATTTGAAAATCATTTATTATATATAAATATAGTCAAACCTCAGATTTTGAATGCCTCACTTTTCAAACAATTCAGTTTATGAACAAAATTATTCAGAAGTTATTGGCATCGAGATCACTTCACATTATTAGACCTCATGACATGAACCATTGATGATCATGTTATTCAAATTAGATTTCAATGTACATATGAGTAAGATACTGCTTCCATTTTTCAGTATGCATTGCAACTGAATTTAAATCAAATTAATTAATAAAAATTGTGTTAATTCACATTTGTGTAATATAAATGACATCCACGATATATTATATTGTATTTGTAGGCATTTTTAAGCATGAAACACAGCTAAAAAAATAAAAACATGCTTTGTTTTGGGGATCAGGAATGAATTAATCCATTTTATATTGTACGTTCTTTGAAAATTAGCATAAAGTTGCTATTGAGAACAAATCATATAGGAACATTCTTCTTGAGGAAAAAAGTAATTTTTATTTTCTATAATTTTCTAATATTCTTTCACTGGTCCAAAACTTGCTGAACTTTGCATGATAAAAACTAAAGACATTATTAAAACCTTCATGATGTAATTTTTTACAATCATTAAGTTGACGACTGCTTTGTTGTTTATAACATAAAATCAACCAACCCTCAAATTATACTTCAATACACAAATAATATTCAAAATAATATATGCTTTGAAAAAAAAATGAAAATAATGGCATGTTAAACTTTTTAGATATCACAGTTCAAAGATATGATAACATTATCGCTTTCAAAAAATACATTAAATCATGTGACATCAGAAAAGTCATCAATTTCTATTCCAACACACTTATGTATATAAAAAAGAACATATTCAATATGTATAATGTCTAAAAACAATTTATAGAAAACAAGACTATACCCTGATAATTTTAGAAAACATACAAAAAATATTGACACCATATAATATTGTTCTAGCTGCCACATTGAACAACAAAATCAAAAATTTCTTCAAAATCAAAGAACCAATAGTAAAATAGATGTATTGTTAAATAATAATTTAGTTTATATTTTCACTTGTACTTGTCAACCAGAATATTATTACATAGGTGAGATGGGTAGAATGTTAAAAATCAGAATAAGAGAGCATAGATGGGCTGTAAAGTATAATTACACCAACTCAGCAGTTGCCACACACTGCAATCATGCCGGTAGCAAGATCTCACTTGACAGCAACAAAATTCTTAAAAAAGAAAAATTATTATTAAAAGAAAGTTTTTTGAACGTATTGAAATTATTAAAATAAACAAAATTAATAGAATAAATTTAAACACTGGTGTTGTCATCAATGAGATCTGGCAACCATTTCTACCAAAATAAGACGAGTCCATTTTAAGATGTTCTTTGTCTCCCACTCCCTTTTAATTCACTGCACTGTATACAGTATCAGATTTCCTGATAACAACAGTGAAAGCCTTTACACCTTATTTTTAACCAGTTTTTATGTTTTTACTACTTTATTAGTCAATTTTTTCTACATTTTAATCAAAATATTTTATTTTTACAGGTATACTCTATTATTTTTTAACAACATTTTATTTTATTATATTTATTTATTTACTTATTTTTAAATTTATTCCAGTTTTACTGGTTCTACCCAAAGGTTTTAATAATTAGTTATTCCAGTTGTCACTATAATTATTTTTAGGTAATTATTTTTTTTAAAATTTTTGTGAGTTATGCATATGTTAAATATAAATAAGTATTAAATACATTCTGTTAATTTCTTATATAGTTTTACCAATATACATAATAAAATAATTGAGAAGGGGCATAAAGCCCAAAATGCATATCCATTGTAAATTATAAAAAATAAAAATCTACTTTTTTCATCAAGAGAAGTGTTCCTGTATGATTTGTTCTCAATAGCAACTTTATGCTAAGTTCCAAAAAACATACAACTAATTGAAAGAACAGCAAGCAATCATGTACCATTTTATATTGTTTGTTATGTCTGTTATTGTTTTAAATCTTTTATTAGAAATCAATAAATTTTATTCAAATTTAACAAACCTTGCACACAACTCCAAATCCTCCTTTACCAATAACTTCCAATTCTTCAAATTCCTCCAAATAACGACTGGTATTAAAAAGAGGTTCATCACCAGATGAAGGTAATGGTCTAATTAATAACAATATATTAATAAATATATTATAAACATATTTAAAAACATATATACTATACTTATATATTATTAAAACTAAAGAATTTCTCCTTTTCCTAGCTACCTCACTTACAAGAAAAGCTTTACTATATTATTTTTTGAGATTATCTTAGATTTATATAAAATATTTTTCTATTCAATATAAAACAAAATTTAAACCAGTATTTTCCAATTAAAAATATATTACACATGTATAAAGAATATAATACAAAATATTAATAAAAACATTATAAAGTTTAGATATTATGACATACTTTGTTATAATTAGCATTGAAGCAATTAGTTAGTATACAGTAAAAGCTCGATACAATGAACCATAACAGGACCAAAGAAATTGATCTGTTATAATGTAAGTCTGTTTGCTTTTCATTTCTTTTATGATCCTTGGCTTTGTTTTACATAACAAATCCAAGACTTGTCATACATAGAATACATAATGTGAAAATCTATGCTGAAAAAATTTTTTAATAAATTTTATATTATTTTTTGTATTTATTTTTTACAAATAAAGTAAACAAATGATTATGATGAAATAAATAAAACAGTCTCTGTAATAATAAAAGAACAATGGTGTACAGACATTGAATAATAGTCCATAGTAGTGAAAGTCCATTACAATGAATGAGTTTTCTTATAATTTTACTATACTTTTGGCCAAACTAACATCAGCCATCCATAGTAAATGGTAATATCAAGCTTTTACTGTATTTTTAATTTTCTTATCATTTACTAAAATTGAATATCCTTAGCTAATTATTTAATAAAAAAATTAATAATAAAAAAAAAAAAAACATTTCCTTAAAAATATTGCTGCTAAGTTTGTCAGTTTGTTAAATTGTGTAGTACCTTCTTACTCAATTTTTATTGTAAAAATTTATTTTTTACTATTTTTGTTTTGATGATTTATGAATATGGTTAGATATACATCAGAAAATATTTCCTTTAATTTATTCAATAAATCATTTGTAGTCACTTGTAAGTTTAAACTGTCTGTTATTCAGTAAAATTGAAAAACACTGATCTAAATACTAAATTACATATATTTTACATTCAATTTTAATTATCATTTCTAATATATCTACTAGATATATACAGAATGGACCAAAAATAGTTATACTTTATACAGTTAGAAACCAGTCAATATGTACAAGACTTGTCCGTCTGCATTTTTCCATATAATATGTAGATAGTTAATATATAATAGTAAAAACAATTGTGTTCAGTCAATATTTATGTATCTCAATCATGCAGATGTCTTCCCTCAACATTCCTTTTCGCATGTGTTAACTAATGTATACCCACTTTTGACCCATCTGTAGCAGTAGTATTTTTTAATTTTTTTTCTATAATTTAACTTAAATATTATCTAAGATTACAAATCATTTTTTCATTTATTACAACAATATTGGTAAACTTTATTCTAAATTTCAAAAGTTTCTCAATAATAAAACTAAATGATTACATCATTAATAGATTTTAAGATTTTCTTTGATTAGTAAAAAATGAAGTACCGTATTTACTCGCATATAAGACAAGATTTTTATTCATTTATCACAGCTTCAAATTCCTAGGTCGCCCTATACATGCGAGCGAAAGATTCTTTGCGTTTTTGCAAATAATTTTTGTGAACAGTGTATTTGCATTTTTTCCTGGCTTGTATTTAAAAACAGAAGTATTTTATCTGAGTCGTTTGAATCATTCTCGCATATTGTCAGGAGTAAAGATGAATAGCAATAGAAAAAGCAAAGCTTTTGAATTGAATTCCAGATTGAAATTCCAAAATCACATGGGAGCACAATATAAGTTTTAATCCATTCCCACGTGAAAACAGATGATGATTTGGAAATCAGAATTTGGAGAAACTCATAAGTGTAATCAACAGAGAGAGTTGATTTGACTGTTAAGAATTGGCAAAAAAAAAAAAAAAAGGTTCAGCTTTACATAAACAAATTATGTTGTCGATTTTACAAGATATTTCCTTAAAGTTTAAAATGCTAGTTATTTTTGCAGGACAATGTGTGCATTTATGTTCATTTGATATTTTACTTGTGATTAAATGAAATAAAATTAGAATTGTATTAGCTAATTTTCTTTATTTTGATCTTTAAAGTCATACCTCGTCCTATATGCAAGGTTGTCTTATATTCAAGTAAATACAGTAATTATAAATTTATAATGAAGAATATGTATGTTATATGTATATATGTAATTAAGTTTACCTTGGAATTGATATTATATTTATACGTGATAATTTTTTTGTTGATAAGTTGGATGACTGTAAAATAAAAATCAGATAAGACAAATTAACACAATCAATAAAATTATTATTAGAAAAGCATTTACTTACAAATTGTAAACTTTGAAGAGACAGTTTTGCTTTATTAACCATTTCTGAGAAGGCTCTCCGAAATGGTAAACGCATATTTTCTAAATCTGCTACTGAGAATGTTGGCTCTAAAATCTAAGAATTATTTGAAAATTAGTTCAAAAATCAAATTCTCAAAAGAAATGGCATAAGCATCACAATAAAAATATAGACTTACTTTGGTTTTTGACAAACTTTGACATATTGCTGAAATATAACAATGAACATAACATTAATTATATTGCATCTATTAAAAATTAAATATATTATGTATTATAATGCATTATTAATATAAATTTCAAAAAATTCAAATTTTTTAAAATTTATATTTTTTAATTTAAGATATTTCTCTAAGTTTTGAAATAACTGGAGAGAGAGATCATAAAAACTCACACCTTTAAAATCCAGCAATGAATTTAATAAAACAAGAATGTTTTTGATCAGTTTCACTGACCTTCTTCAGTTACAGTGGATCAGAAAAATAAAAGAATGTAAATACAAAATTTAAAAAATATAAGTACAATTGTAAAAGAACAAGAATTTGAATACAAGGATGTTATTTTAAAATAACAAATAAATAAATAAAAAGATGTGGACAACTTGTCTACCATATAGCAGCCTGTTTACAAAATTTAATTTTATTAAAGGTTATTTATTCATTTATTTTTCACTTTTTATTTTATTTATTTCTTTTATTTTTATTAATTTCACTTGCAATTGCTGTTATTTTTATTTATTTATTTATTTGTACAACATTCTGTACCAATTCAAAACTTTTTTGAACTGTACGAATTTTTTCAAATTTGGTGTTCCATTTAGCCGCACTGTTTTTCAAGAAGTGCTATAACTCGGATAGTATTCAATTTCACCTGAAGATGGTAACTGTAAGTTACCAAAAGTGCTTGTGAACATCGTTACATTTTAACTTTTCAACGTGGTAACGCCACAAAACGTGAGTGTAGTTTATGATAATTATTTATTTGTTATTTTAATATAACATCTTTGTATTCAAATTCTTGTTTTTTACAATTGTACTTCCATTTTTTATATTTTATATTTACGTTCTTTTATTTTTCTGTTCTATTGTAACTGAAAATAGTCAGTGAAACTGATCAAAAACATTCTTATTTTATTAAATTCATTACTGGATTTTAAAGGTGTGAGTTTTTGTAAGATAGTTCAAACACTTATTTTTAAAATATCTAATTCAATAGTATTTATACTTAATAAAATTCATTCACTCAATACTATTTCAGTATTATTAATTAAAAATTTTAAAGCTTGATTGATTGATGAATGCAAGACACCAACATATTGTGGCTAGATCAAATGTATGGAAAATTATATCCTCCACTATAGATGATAAATTATGGGATTCTGAATTAAATTTGGACATTAATCTGCCAATGCAGCAAGCCAACATCTTATTATACAATCAACAGGTTCTGTAAATTTTAAAGCAGTATTTTAAAATATTCAATAATCTTGCTACAATTTTGATCAAATCTATCATTTAATTTCACTTTTCACTTCTATATATTAATTTCAGATTTTGACCACAGTTCACTATTAAATAACATTAATCATTTAAGATTCATGTCTAAAATTAAGTTTTTTTAATTTAATTTATTATTTTATTTTAATCTATTCAGTCTAATTGAAGAATTTAGTATTATATTAAACAGCTTCATTATTACTTACAAGAAATTTTGTCTTAAATTTTTATATTAAATAACAAATTTATTGAATGATAATATAATGTTTCAGTTCATTTGAATTGATAATTTTTATTAAACTTAATCTTAACTATAAAAACAGCAAAAATACTAAAAGTAATTTGCAAATTAAATGTTTAAATTCGATGCAATTTATATTTTTCACAATTTATTCTTGTAAAATAAAAGTTTCAAAATAGTGCTGAATGTCAGCTATCAATTTTTGTACCTAGATAAAATGTGTATATCTAATATCTATTAAATATACATGTTTTATCTGGGTATAAGTATTACTGGATATAAAATTTGAAAAAATATTGCTACTTACTATTGAAAAGTGCTCTTCGTTTTTGAGCATCACTTTCATAAAACACACACAATTCTTCTATCAAAGATAATAATAATAATGTTCTGTTTGCATCTTGACGTCGAGCTAATGTATTATATGACTGACAAAGAACTTTTGAATTATCATTTATACTTCTCAGTATTTCTGTAATTATCATAGAAAATTAAAATATAAAAAAAATTAGTTTTCCAAAATTATATTATTAATTTTACACTAATAATCTAAATAATAATTATAATTCCTGAAAAATTTTATATTTCAAATTTTTCTTAAATATTATAATTTTAAACATTTTAATAAAATATATTGTTTATCTTGTTTAATAAATTGTTTTGAGTAAATATAATTTATTAAATTTCTATAGATAACCTAATGAAACAGTTTTTTAAATATTTTTCACTTAATACTGAAAACAATATTTATATCTATAGGATAAAAGAAAAATATCTAGGTGTTGGGAAATTGCTATAGTTTCTATATTTCTAACACAAAGGTGATAAAAATTATTTGACACATATCTTATTAAATGGAAATATAGATGCACACCTTAATATTCAATGTAAGCACCAGCACCATCCACCACCAACTTCCTCAAACAATGAAGGATTGTGACATGGATGGATGGCCATTTCTCTGTGTGTCCACAACCAAACCTGTGGTCATTAGATTTGAATGAAAATTCTCAGTTGTTTCCAGGCAGATTATGGCACAATGTCCTTTCACCATATGCCACCATCTCTGCACAGCAACCATTGATTTCCACATCTCATAAAATGCAGCATTTTATGCTCATACCTGAACAGACATGCAGTTGGCCATCTTTTTCATCACCGCATATGTGGTCTGTCAGTTACTGTACACACCACTGATGTGGGAATTATGAAATTCCATTGATTGATGTACATGAACACAAATTTTATTAAGACTGCATTATTATTAGAAAAATTATAGCAATTTCTCAATGTCTAGTTACATTGCACCACCTATAGATGATTCATGTTTCTATTTAATGTAATTATATTTATTTGCATTTAAAATATAGCTTTAAAATTTAGGTTTTAATTTTTAATTACTGTGTAGTACCAATGTCAATTGTATGCAATTCATAGGGTGCAATGAAACTCCATGCCAATATTTCACAGATAGATTCTAGAATCAAAAATAAGCTTAAAATCCTCTATAAATGTTTTTCAAATTCCACTTCATTTTTTGAAATTGACCTATCAAAAAATCATTAAACATTCATATCCAAGGGATATATTATGCAGTTATTGTAAATTATTCTGTTTAATTTTGTAAAATACAAAATATTATTCAAAGTAAGTTTTAAAGAATAGTTGGAAAACAAGTTCCTTTCCAATTATTGTTTTTTACTGTAAAATGGATGAATACTGCAAAATTTTAGAGTAAATAAAGCTTTGTTTACATTCATTATAGTAGTGTCTACTCAAGCTATATTTATTTACCTCAATCTGTTGACAGAAACATAAACAAATACAAAAATTACTTTAAAATGTTGACAATTCCACAGTGTTAGTACTTTGGTAAAAAATTTGAAAAGTATCTTTTTTGGCAGGCCAAATCATGAAAATTAAGCAGAATTTGAAAAATGTTTGTAGCTGATTTTAAGCTTATTTTTGATCCTAGAATTAATCCATAAAATATTGGCATGAAGTTTTGTTACATTTTATATATTTAAAAATCACAATATATTTCTTTCTTAGATTTGCGTTTTACAGACAAGATAATTCAAATTCTATGTTAACTGTTAATAATTAATTAATTGTTACTTTAATATTGGCATAATTTATAGATCTATGCAGTAACTGAACAATTTTATTGCCAAGGAAACAATTTAGCCATGGCTTGTATAAAAGTTTTCTCTACTGGCATATATAAACATACACATTAATATATTACAAAAAATTGCTGTTAATACAACTAATTATGCTATTTCAGTATCATCAAATACTAATTACATTAACAAACTGAAAATTGAGGGCACTGTTCTAGCAGTACCCCCAATTTTCATTGGCACATTTTTGTGCTGTCCCAGAGTTAACCTACTTTTGTCTAAATCAATTATACTGTTTTTAAGTGAGATAGTGGTTTCAGCTAAAACTCTCATTTTTACATTTATTGTTGCTAGAGACACTTCTAATTCTGCTAATAATCAGAGATGTGGAATTAAATCCAGGTCTAATGTCCCATATACCACCTTCCTCCCCTCATGGAAAGCGTTTACAGTCTCCCAGCAAATGTCAACATTTCCTAATAAACCAGTGCTAAAATCATCATGCCTAAAAGACTACTTTTCATCGCAGGACATGAATTTGCTAATTCCTGAGAATCCTTTCCTTTTTGAAGATCACTTTGAAATCATTTTGTCAAAGCTAAAAGAAATGTCATCCAAATTTGATTGGCTAACTAATTTGCATAAAAAGCAGGAAGAATGTCTGACCAGCATGGAAGAGAAATTACTGAGCTTACTACTTTCAAGTCAGTATGTATCAATAATTTTTCCTTACAGTCTTATTATACAGATTCAGTTTATAATGAATTAAGACGAAATAATATTGTTATGTCTGGTTTAAGAGGTAATGACAAAGATTTGATAAATAATTCTAAAGAATTTCTTAAGTTATTTAAAAAGAAAAATGGAGAATATATTTCTTTCAAAACTTGCTATAAAATATCAAAATCCAATCTAATTTTAGTAGAACTTAATTGTTTAGAGAATAAAAAGACAATCTTTAGAAATTTAAAAGTAATACAAACATCCCAGATTTACTCAAAGATCAAAGATTTTGATGATTTAACTTTTAGATCTAGGATGAGACATAAAAGTCTGCTTTTCCATTATATTAAGGCAAGATCTTTAAATAAAACTGCCTACTTGAGAGCTGACTGCCTGACAATAGATAAGAAAAAATTTACTTTTAATTTAGAGATAAATGAATTGCAAAAAATAGATGTTTTTTATGACAAACTCAATGTTTAGAAACTTCAGATTGATCTACTTACAAGGAAGATATCACTAATACAATTTCAATGAAATCTTTTCTTGGAACTGTCATAGAACACTGGATGTAACTGCAAAAGACCAAGATTTTATAGAAATTTTGCAAACTTATGAATAATAATATAAGTTGCATTATAGCAATAGTTGAAACCTGGTTGACTTTTTCTTACAAAAAAACTGTTATCAACCTTAAACCCCACTTTATTTATTGACGAACAATTAGCAAGAAAACCATTTGGTCCAGGCTGACCATCTGGAGGATTAACTTCAGCAACTTCTCAAAGTTTGGGCCATCCGGGATTATCATCAAAATCTGACAATTTTATGGTGTTTATGTTTATTTTTGACAAAAATTTATTATTATGGAAAGCTGATTTAGTTACTTTTCTTGTATATTTAAATATACTTAACTATGATGAATCATTAACTGATCTAGAGATATTAATACAATCTTTTCTTCAGGATGACATACTTATAATAGGTGATGTTAATGCCAGAATAGGAGAAGAAATAGACAGTATTTATTCTGGCTCTAATACTCGAATTTTCAACTCTTGCAAATCTAATGATTTAATACTCAATCAAAGACAAAAAAGTATTTACAGTGATTAAATCTTATAGATTGTATATTTTAAATTTCTGTAATGTTAATGATTATCCAGCTAATTTTACTTTCATTTCATCCAATGGTATGTCAGTAATAGATCTGATATCATTAAATGTTAATTTATTAGATAACTTACAGGTCTTCAACATCATTGACAAATTTAGTTCTGATCACTTTCTGACCTCAACAATTCTTAATTTAATACAGAAAAGGCTATAAAAATTATGTTGAACAAATAATTATTTATTGTGACATTGTCACAATGCTGGGCTGCAATTTTTAATCACATTTTTAATTTATTTAATTTAAAATATATGCTCTCCAGGGAAAAATATGATGTACAAGGGCAAGCCACCACTACAAGTAATGGCTTGCCCTGTACATCATACTTTTCATTTAAAGGAGTCGTACCGTCATCTATTAACCACTTTCAAGGAAATATTTTTGAATTGAAATAATGTGACTTACGGTTTGCGTTGGAAGTTCATATATAGTTAATTGGGGCCTCTTGTCCCTAAGGTTTCCATATTTGGTCTCAGATTTTGTCTATCTAACTTCATTCTCGAGATTAAGGAAAGACAGATAGAAAGACTACAGTGAGAATTTATACATCTACAATTTTTTCAAATTGCAGCCCAATTAAAAATTCATTTACTTATAATCATTAAATTTATCATAAGATGGCATCTTAACCATCTACATCTGGGTCTAAACACTTTGTTTCAGATTATTAATTAACCTTAATATATCACAATAAAAATCTAACAGATTATTTGATATATTGGGTTATGTATGTTATTATATACTAATTACTATTATTTAATGAATTTGTAAACAAAAAAATTCTAACCATTGTCATAACCATCATAGTTGGTATGTGTTCTTCTTGGCCAATTCCTTAATTTTTCTTCAGGATTATTCTTTGATAATTTACTTCCTGAAAAATTTAACAACAAAGTTTTATATATCACAGTTAAATAAAATTTAATTATAATTTTATTTAATCATTTGGTATAGTTTAGCCTAATAAGCTCTTTTACACTAATTATTATTTATTAAATTTTTTCTACATAGAATAAAAATTTTATTCACAAATCACACAGATGTTTTTTTATTTTAAAGATTTATTTTTATAAATAGCTTTAACAATGACATCTTGTCACATTGACAGTAGTAGTGGATGAAAACAAAAGCTAATGGGGTAAATGTTACATATTGACAAAAACATGTTTTCTTAAAAAGATGCTAAAAATTGTGAAAAATGAAGTAATTTCTTACATTTTTATTATAAGAGACAATTTGCTTAGGAATTTTCTTATGATTTTGCACATTCAAATAAATTATTTATCCTTAAGTAATGCAGCTGTTTGTTTTATTTTTCTGAATCACTAAATCAAAATTTGTTGTAGGAAGTTACAGATAACTTGAATTATGTAATGTTCTCACAGAGCTCAAAATTACATTCATTTAGGCCTACATAAGAAAAAGTGATGCATTTGTAAATTAAAAAAAGTCCACAAGAGGGAGTAACATGATAATCATATTCAACACAAAACTTATAATAGCAATAAAAATAACCACTGTCTTTCCGCATTACACCACTTTAAATTCAAACAAAAGTAGATATGCAATTTTGAAAGTACTTATGTATCCATTCTGTTTGAAGGTAACACTGAAAAGACAGTGGTTGTTTTTATTGCTTCCACAAAAGGGAGCTATGTTAAACAATGTTATTGTCTACTTTAACATTTTAGAATTGGATTACTTTCAAATGGTTTTAAATTAATGAAATTTCAAATTTTTCTAAATAATTAAAATGTCAGTTTTTTATTTTTTTTGCCTGAAGTTCAGATTTGGAAGCTTTAAAATACTTGGGATTGCATATAAATTTTTTTTGGTATTAATTTTCTCCAATAAAGGCACTTTTAAAGATTTTTTTCTCAAATTAAAATGTAAAAATTTAGCTTTTATACTGGAAATTTGCTCTTTCTCGAATTCATTAAACCCTTCATTTTTTTTTAAATTAAAAAAGTGAAAGGTACAAATTCAAGAAAAGGCAAATTAGTAAGTTAAAAAGTAATATATACATATTTCTTTTTGAGAAGTTGGCTTTACAGTCTTAATGAAGAATATTCTAATTTCAATTTGTATGCAATTGAAATTGGAATAATGTAGTTGAAATGCAACTAATTACTTTCTTTAACTTAAAAAAATGCTATTATGTAACTGCAGTTATGTAACAGCAGTTTTTTCCAAAGACAAATCTTACCAATTTTCTGGAAAATAGCTAGTTTTATAATCACTAGCTAATCCAAACATTTCGTCCAGACTTCAAAACAAGAACTTCTGCGCCAACTTCCATAACACACAGCTCCTGACAGATCATTGAAATTTCTGGCAATACCTACATTGATTTGGACTTAGGGAACATCCCTACTGTGACTGTGATGACATCTCCTTACAGAATGCCACTCACTTGATCTTTGACTGCACCAAACACGCCAATCACTGGATTAATCTGGAAAGAGTAACGCTAAAAAAGGGCTTCAATTAGCCCTGTCCACCACAAGCTCTTGTGGAAGATCCGGATATTTTTGCAGCCCTAGAAAAATTCATCCGCGCTACCAGCGCACTGGACCCTACCTTTAACTAGTTTGTCCTATGTTATTGGACCTTTTGTATGTTTATTACTGTATTAATGCACCCATTATGCCTTACTTAGTTTTTTCCTTGTCATCTATAAATGCAATGCAGGTGCTCATGAGTCTTCCTACTTCACCATCTATCCTATCTTATTTTTTCTTCACCTCCCGCCTTCCTCAACTCTTCTCATCTTTCCTATCCTCTTTCACACCCAGGCAATACCTACAAGTAGTCCTGGGTCTTCATCCCCTTTGTGCAAATAAAAAAAAAAATCACTAGCTAATGTCAAAGATTTATTAAATAAAATTCCTATTGGATTTAGTAATCATAACAACTTTAGCTATCTTTCCAAACAAAACTAACTTCCATCATATATAAAAATGCTAAATAATCCAAGTTAACTAGAGCATCTACAGCAGATTTTGATTTAGTAATTCAGAAAATTAAAAAAAAAAAAAAAATAGAAAAAGTATTTATACTTATGTACAAAATCATTAGTAAATTGCCTGAAAGTAAAACTATGAGAAATTATTTTTTTACAATTTTTTGGCATATTTTTAAAAAAACATGCATACCACTAATATACAACATTTAGCCATTAGCTTTGTTTTCACCCACTACCTCTGGTACATAAGGCATCATTGTTATGCCTATCAGCATTCAAATAGAATATGAATTAAACTAAAGTAACACCAAAAGACAGTAAGTTTTATTACTGTTAATATGAATTAAGAAAAATTAGAATAAAAAAAACACAAAAAAATTTTTAAACATTTAAAATATTTAATTAGGTTTCCGTTACTGGTTTTATAGACTTTAAAGAATTAAAAGCTATTGGCTTTCTTCAGTAAACAAGGAGCAGTTGTTGATATAGTTTTATTGAAGGCGATGCATTTCGGGTCTTAATGACCCCTCTTCAGTCCTTAGATTTTACAAAGGGAGATAGGTCAGGATTACATTATACAGAATAATATATATAACATTTTAACAAAATTTTTTTATAAAATTACTTACATGGTTGATTGTTGGTTACAATTGACATTAAGGGGTATATTGGGTAATCGACTGTTCAGAACACTCTGCAGCAAGGCAACTCTGGTAAATTACCTATCCAGTCAATTACCCAATATATCCTTTAATGTCAATTGTAGCTCCAACTCTGCAAACCTGGAATATATCATACAAAATAGCAACGAATTGAACCTTAAAAGAAATTCCAGGATTTCTTTTAAGGTTCAATTCATTGCTATAATGTCAATTGTAACCAACAATCAACCATGTAAGTAATTTTATAAAAATATTTTGTTAAAATGTTATACAGGGTGGGCCAGCGAAAACGAAACGGCAGAGTGTTCGTGTTCGTCCAAGCAAATCGCTTGGACAGGTCGATTTTACTCTCGAGGGGACATCTTTTTGCAATAAAGTTTTTGCGATTCTGAATATTAACTAAACAAACATTTTTTTTGAAATAAATGTTTGTTTAGTTAATACAAAATAAATGAGTTTTTAAAATTTTTTGTTGTCTGTTGTATTCAGAATCGCAAAAACTTTATTGCAAAAGATGTCCCCTCGAGAGTAAAATTGACCTGTCCGAGCGATTTGCTTGGACGAACACGAATACTCTGCCGTTTCGTTTTCGTTCACCCTGTATATATTATTCTGTATAATGTAATCCTGACCTATCTCCCTTTGTAAAATCTAAAGACTGAAGAGCGGTCGTTAAGACTCGAAATGCATCTCCTTCAATAAAACTATATCAACAACTGCCCCTTGTGTTACTGAAGAAAGCCAATAGCTTTTAATTCTTTAAAGTCTATTTAAAATATTCATTTCAAAATTTTTAGAAAAATCCATTTCAGTTTTATTTTTAACTCATAGCAATTTACTATAAAATATTTTCAGTTGAAAAACACTAATTGGGTTGCAATTCTCAAATTGTAGATCTAGGGATTCCCATTGTTGTCTGTCTATCCTTAATGTTAAGAACAGAGTTAAATAGGTGAAAATTAAGACCAGATATGGAAAGCTCAAAGGAACTGAGATTTAATTAACTATGTATGAACTTCCAGTCTAGACTGGTAGTTACATGAGTTTTTAAATTAAAATCTATATATATACATACTAAAAGCAAAATGTTCTGTCACTGCCAAAACCAAAACCAAAACTATAACAGTTTTCTTCTCAAAACTACTGGAGTGGGTAAATAAACAATCACAAACAAAACCTTTTTAACCAATAATTGAACTTTAACATAACTTCCGAATGTTTTTGGCCTTCACCAAGGCCTGCCTCAGGTAATGAACTAAACTGACTTCCAAATTGGAATGCTAGAATGTAGAATGATGTTTGACTTTAACCTTTAAATATATCAAATCACACGGCTGATTGACTTCGTTCGAATTTCTTGTACAGGTATTTCCATGCATGCACCACTGTCTCGCAGTCTTTAAAGTTAATACAGTTGCCTTTCAAGTTGGCTTTATAAATTTCCAAGAAACTCCAGGTAGTGAATATGGTCTGTTTGAAAGGCCTGCCTAATTAATCTGGTGTTCTGGAGGTCTGCATGAATACCAGATTTAAAGACTGTAAGACAGTGGTGCATGTGTGGAAATACCTGTACAAGAAATTCAAACGAAGTCAATCAGCCACATGAATTTGATATATTCAAAGGTTAAAGTTGAACATCATCATTCTACATTCTAGCGTTCCAATTTGGAAGTCAGTTTAGTTCATTACCTGAGGCAGGCCTTGATGAAGACCAAAAACGTTCAGAAGTTACTTTAAAGTTCAATTACTGGTTAAAAAGGTTTTGTTTGTGATTGTTCAAAACTAACACTTTACAAAGAAGTACTATAAATAAAGACTCAACTCTACCTGGATAAAATATAATCAAATCAATCAAGATTGACAACAAGTACTTTATCCACACTTTTTTATTATTATAAACATAATATTTCAGAATCTGTATATCTGTATATATGTTCCATCACCATTGCACACAAATAACATAAACTTAAAAATTAATATGATTTACAATTTGAAAATTTCAAAACTTTTAAAGTTTTTATGAATGTTGTTTTAAAAATTTGATTCAATTGATTTGATTTTAATTTTATTTAAATTAATTAATTTTGATTTTATTTTTAATTTTAGTTTTGGTTTCAGTTTTGGTGTAAAGGACAGAATTTTAATTATTTTATTATTTTAAAATTTAATTATTATTTTTAGTTTTAATTAACTGGCTACCTAGTATGATTAAAAATTTCTGCCCAATTATTGCTCATTACATATAATTTTTCTTTTAAAAGTTTTACAATATTAAAATAATCTGAAAAATGGCAAAATTAAAAATGTATTTGTAATTTGCATTTTCCTCCATTACTTATGCACAAATTTGATATAAAAATAATAAATGTCATCTAACATCAGCATTAATGCATTGATAGGATTCAGCTATTTCAGTTTTGGTCACTTTTTTTTACTGTATTTAAGGCAATAAGAAAAATAACCAATAATAATATCTATTATTTTAAATAATAAAACAATATATAAAATTACCACTACAGATGACTAGATCATAAACAGTAAAGGTTAAAGTGTGCCTAGGTAACCCAATGGCAGTGCTTCGGTTAGGTTGGTTTAGTTAGGTTAACTACGTTTTTAGTACACATTTCCTTTTTTTTCTTTTGTTCAAGAACTACCGTGAATCCAGATGTTAAACACTGGGCAGCCTAACAGAGGCTCCCCTCCAGGAGGAGTCCATCAGGAGCAGGAGCAGTCAGAAGTGACGCCATTGGGGTTACCTAGGTACACTTTAACCACAGTAAATAAGATGAAATACCATAAACTCGTATCTAAGTGATTGATAGAAGACTAAATCTCATTATTATTATTAGAGCCTTTCAAATCAAAATTGATAAATCTCAAAACAGTAACAAAATGGCTTTATCATTCAAAAAATTCATAGGATATATTAAAAAGGCAATTTTTGAAACTGAACTCATCATTACTCAATTAATTAAATGTCATATTTGATGGTCCTCTTAGGTTTTGTTTGACTACATTCTTACTATTTAAATATCTCATTTTTGTATGTAATACAGTAGTTTAACTGCCTTTAAATTATTTCAATACAGTGAAAGCATAAAAAAGTAACTTGAATTTTCAATGTAACATCTAACAGACAATTTCTAATTTGGGAATGAGCTTACTTTTATATAAGTTTTTAGTCCTTGGTGTAATTCAAATCACTTTGCTGTAAAATTTTTACTTACATACAGTAGCTATTGTTTTACATAAATAAATTTTAAAAGATTCCAACTTTATCAAGACATGCTTTAGAAAGATCCATTCAACTAAATGTTTTAAATGAATTTGTTATTTTGTTACGAGGAATGTTAGGAGAATGTGTGTAGTTGGATTGAGGTCAACTTTTGTGACCTCAAGACAAGAGCTCTCCATTTACATCTGGTCTCAATAGCATTATGGAAACCAGATAATGTCATCCTTGTGATGCATCATCCTCTTTACTTTCAATCAATCCAATTTTGGTTACATTAACCTCCATGGTTACCTTGTCCAGCTTGACGGCCTTTTCAAGCCTTCATCATCTGGCGATATGTGCAAATTTACGTACGTTTTAGTTTAGCAAGCTAGTTTTTATTACAAAAATATCGGATCAACTATTAGAGGCAATGAAGATCTTAAATTTAAATTGTTTTCAAACATTTCATTTTTATTCCAAAAAGCACAAAATTATAATCCTAAACAAAAATAATTTCAAATGTATAAAAAAATTATGGTAATCTTTATTACTTTTACTTTCTTATATACTAACCTTTAACCCAAGTCATAATTTCATACAATTATCGATCACATATCAAGCGTCTGCTCTCCAATCTTAAAACCTTCTCACATGGCTTCGAACCAAAACAAGTTTCTTAAAATACGCCACCTACACATTATGTACATATATTTCTAGATGAGTATAAAAATAAAACTGTCTTATAAATAATTTATATTTTTAACTAAAACACAAAATAAATTAAGATAATACAGTAGTAATTTTAATTAATAATAAAAAAGCTACATGAGCATAAATAAAATTTTTAAATATAAAACAATAAAATACTGTATGTATTTTTTTTTTTTTTTTTTTAACTCTTTCCGCCCTGTGGGCACTAAGCGGGCCTCTTTTAGTAGGCCCATTATGGGTTCGGCCAGGCCCACAATGGGGCGACCGGGTGGTGAGGGACGGGGCCCGACATATCCGAACGGACCACCCCCCGAAAAATTCCTGGGGATTATTCGACCCGTTCGGATTCGATCCCGGGTCCCCCAGAGCGGTACGCTGCCACCTTTACCGTTCGGCCATCCGGCCGTCAATTGTATGTATTTGTATGCGTATACAGTATATATATTTTTATGTGTCCCATAATTGTGCCCCATGTTTTATTTTAAAGCAATTGTGTTGAAATTCATGAACATTAAATTATTGAGTTGAAGAAAAAGTTTCTGGAATTTTCTAGACCTCCTGAATATTCGAAATTCTTCTCCGACAGATGGCATCCAGAAGTTTCTTGTGGGGAGGTATATAAACGAGGCGTATTGAAATGCACAATCATGTTATCAAACAAGCGAAAGGAAAGGAAAGGAAAGGATGCACAATCATGTCTCTATATTTTTTTTAAAATCGTAAAACATCCGTTCGAAAGGGCGCGAAATTCGACCGCCATATTGGTGTGTTTTTCCTCGCTCCTTGATTTCCAGCGTTTTCCACTTGTTTTCCAGTTTTTCTGTCGGCTGTGCTACTGTGAAGCTTCGGAAGTGGGCCTACTATTTGTGCAAATAAGAAAATTTTTTTTTGTAATTTTTGTATAGAAGCAAATTATAATAATTGTTGTTATTATAGATTAACGTTGTAAAAAGAAACCGTCAGACAAGAAAAAAATAGTTAAACGAAAAGTGAATATTACATGTCCATAAAAGGACACGTCTGTAGAAATTTCTGAGAAAGTCATTCTTCTCAGATTGAAACAATCGATGAATTTGAGTACTTAGATCGAACATCTTCGGTAGGAATCGAATTGTCAGTCGATGTTGACTCATCCGACGACCGGGGTTCCGATCTCGTTACAATGCGTAACGAGGGGGGGGACCAAATTAGAGAGCGGAGGCAAATCGACATCGACCTATCGGAATGTTCGATCTGGGACTCAAAAGAAAGTTATAAAAACCCTGAGAAAAAGGGATGTGACGTTCTCTCGGTCATTAGTTCTCTCGGTTCTTGGCTCTTAGAGCTTTGTCTCGCGATTTTACGACGGGGTATTTTTCCCGTGATCTTCGGCCGTTGGATTACATCTCCTTTGGAAGGTCACCCACTCCCTTGGATTTGTCACCTGTAATCGGAATCGTCCCTACGTCCGGAACTTTCCCTCGAGAAACTGAACAGTGCGCCCCGGGACCATCATACTCCTGCGAAACATCGGAGGACTTTTCTTGTGGACTTTCGATTCCGAGAGAAGGCCCAGAAGACTCGAACGCCGCCGCTGATAAAAGTGTATCGTAGTTGTAAGCACCTTTTGTTATATAAACGGGTTACGAATGAAAACCTGTCTCTTGAGAGTTTCTTTCACTCCCACACGTGGATCGTGACCGCGCGACATTCTGACTAACGCAGTCGTTCGGCTAACCTCACACTACAGTCCTTAATCCTTATAGTCTTCGGCTTTTTTTGCTGTCCTTCGTTTGCCCAGGTAGGAGTTTTACTTTTCGGATTTTTCTCCTGGAGTGGCTTCTCCTCCCGGCCCTCAGATAGCGTCGCCCTCGCGCGGAAGCCATCAGCAGCCACCGCCGGGATCGGCGGTGAACTTGCCTATCGAAGAACTACGATTTATTTCTCCCTTGTCTGAATTGGAGAAAAATCACTCCATCCGTCCGTCTCTCCCCTCAGACCAGCTCTATACGGTCTTCTTGGAAGGACAGGGACCATTCCGTCGCCTTCGGCCTGCCGATCTTCATGCGGCTCTGAAACCGCATTTTCCCCAATCAGACAGGCTCAATCATTTTATTTAACACACATAATATACAGTGCATACTTGGTACCGCTGGGCACAACCAAGTAATCGGACAGGCTGCAAGACGTCCGTTACTCCCGAAGCGGCTTTCTCATCATCAAAACCCGGGACCATCAGGCCGCAGAGGCAGCCCTCAACATTCCCGCCATAGCCGGGATTCCAGTCCATGGTCGTTTGGCCCCGGACTGCGCCATTACGGCTTATCTCCTACGTGGGGTGGACCCTTCTATTACAGTTCGGGAAATCTACGATATCCTCTCGGCCTCCTCTCTCCCGGTCACAGAGTTACGCCGATTTACGCGACAGAACGGAGTCATGGTTGTGCCTAGTCCAACCGTTTATTTCTCGGTGACCAGTGCCTCTCCACTGGAGTCTGTCACCATTTATTACCAGCGTTACCGCTGCGAGCGGTTCATTCCTCGCCCACGTCAGTATGACCGCTGTTTAAACTTTGGTCACGCGTCCAAGACGTGCCATGGCAGTCATAAATGTATAACTTGCAGGGCCGATCATGACCCGGATGAATGCACTGCCACAGCGTGCACTGCTACAGCAGCCGGCTGTGTGAATTGCGGAGGGGATCACACAGCAAACTCTCCCCGCTGCCCGACCTATCAACGAGAGACACGCTTGCTGAAACTTAGCATCACCCAACGCTGTTCATATCTAGATGCGAAACGTTCACAGGGACGCGAAACCCCAACGACATACGCTAAGGTCGTGTCAATTCCTCGTTCTCTCCCACTAGAGACGACCCCTCGCTACCCCTCTCGGTGGGATAAGCGATCTACTCTCTTCACACCTGGGCAAACAGCTGATATTTCGACGTTGTCAAAACGCATTTCCCAGTTGGAATCCGTGGTCGAGGCATTGCGCTCGGAACTAAGCCAGCTCCGCATGATTACCCAGTCAATCTCGCTTAACTCATCCCAGGATTCCCACCGGCCTACACGTGAATTAAATCCAGACAGGGAATCTGCCATACCCACGACAACTAAACGTCCCTCCCACCCAACGGGTCCTCTGACCTCAGCCCAACTTCCAAAGAAAAAGAAAAGCCTTAAATTTCGCCCTGCCGAACCATCGGCGGCATCTGACTCCGATGGCCCGCCCTCGGATATGGATCTCATGTGCTCCACGAGAATGAGTTCATGATCCCTGCACAGCCTCACCAACGGAGCAGGCTAAACTTCGCCGCCGCCCGTCCACAACCTCCAACCAAAATGTCTAATTTCTCTAGCGACTTGCACTACTTCCGTTTGGTGCACTGGAATGCGAGAGGTCTTCGTTCCAAACGCGACCTCCTTCTAGCGGCGTCGTGGCTCCGTAACGTAGATGTCCTCCTGACACAGGAGACGTGGTTAACACTGGACATAGTCTTTACCATTCCAGGCTTTACTCTGTTTCGCCAAGACCGCACCACTGCACAGGGTGGGGGTCTCTTAACAGCGGTAGCTCACCGGTGGCCCGCCCGCTTTTTGCCCCCTGGTCCAAAGCTCACAGGCATCGAATCCCAAGAGACCCTGATTTACGTTTCACAGGCCCCCTCTCTCTTGTTAACGTTTATTCCCCAGACGGCGTCCAGCCGACTACCCCTTTGGACTCTCTCTTGCGGGACGACCAGTCCCCTCGTATTGTGTGTGGGGACTGGAACGCTCATCATCCTTATTGGGATAATGAGTGCAGCCGCCCAGACGGCGCTGGCCGCATCCTATTCGATTGGTTCCCATCAGTAAACATGTGCTGCTGGAATTCGGGGGAGCCGACTTACTTTCACCCTAACGGCTCATCGGCCATTGACCTGACCTTCTGCTCCCCGGACCTATTGGGCTCCGCCTCGTGGCGCCCTTGCGCTGATACATTAACTAGCGACCACGCCCCGATTTCTATCACTCTATCCCTCCCGGGCACCCATAGCCCGACGACTGTCCCACGTCTTCATCGTACCACAAATTGGAATCAATATTCCAATAATCTTGATCAGCTTTGGACCTCCAGAGATTCATATCCCACCTCTTACTACTCCTTCGTCGATAACATCCACGAAACTATTAACGCTAACACGACAATTCGCTCTATTCCTTCCTCGGGTACACCGCCGTGGTGGACCCCTGAATGCAGCCGCACAAGAGCGCAAAAACGTCGTGCGTTCCGTCTTGCCTGTAGGCGTGCATCGTACTCCTGGTAGGAGAAATACAAACAATTACAGATGAAACTCCGTCAAAAGACCCGCTAGGCTCACCGGGAGTGGTGGGGTCATCTGTGTGCCTTTCCCCCTCCCAGTCTACGCTCTACCGCATCTTCCGCCGGCTGAGGTCACCTCCGACGATCACGGACACCCAACATATAATCCAAACAACGGACACTCTCCTCAGTCCTATACAGCAGGCAGAAGCCTTTGCATCCTTCTTTGGGCGTGCTCGTCCAAAAGGCACTTTTGTCCCTCTCAACGAACCCCGGTCAGGATCTCCTATGAGCAACGATTCCCCCTTCCACTTTCTCGAACTCCGCCGTGCTTTGCGCCGGCTTCGAAACACAACTCCGGGCCCTGACGGTGTGAATGCTCAAGCTCTACAGACCCTCCCTAATGTGGGCCTCTCGATCCTCCTCGATCTCCTGAATAATCTCTGGGCCACAGGGTCCTGCCCCCCGGACTGGTTAATCTCCACAATTGTCCCGATCATTAAACCGGATCGTCCAGCGACGATATGCGCCTCGTATAGGCCTATCTCTCTTACATCACACGTCGCTTAATTATTCGAATGAATGATCCTGTACCGCATTCATAATTTGGCCTCTCACTCTAACATCTTTTACCACCATCATTTTGGCTTTCTCCCCTACCGGGATAGAAAAGGCCCTAATCACGTTACATCATAATATTGCCGTGGCTTGGGCTAAAAGGCACTGGGTTTATCTGGTTGCACTCGATTTAGAAGGAGCATACGACTCCGTGTGTCAAGAGGGGCTCTTGGTGAAATTGCAGAATTTAGGTATGGGAGGGAGACTCTTGTCCTGGCTTAAATCGTTCCTTTTACATCGTTCCTTTCGAGTCCGCTGGCGTGGCACGCTGTCCTCTCCCCACGCCTATACTCAAGGTGTCCCGCAGGGAAGCGTTCTCGCCCCCGTCTTGTTCACATTCTACATGGCAGACGCTCTGGACAATCCTCCCCCCCAACGTCACCGCCGTTCTGTACGCGGACGACCTTTACATCCTGTCTTCTAGCACTAGGCCCTCTCAAGCTGCCCGCAACGCTCAAATAGCCCTTGACCACCTCGAACACTGGGCAGACTCATGGAGTTTATCTTTTTCAGCCGCTAAAAGTGCCACTGTCGATTTTTCTCCTAAACATCACCGTCCACCACTAACTTTGTCCCTTCGCTCGGGAACTATTTCCCAGCTTCCTTCTCTCCGTATCCTCGGTGTTCACTTTTCACATTCACTTGGCACGCTCACGAAACTTTCTTGAGAACGAAACACGTGCTGGTTCCCTCCTTAAATTCTTCGCCTCTCGCCGTAATGGCGCCAGGAGGGCCGACCTTCTCCGCTTAGTCTATACCGTCTTGAGTCCGATGATGGAATTCGGAGCCCCTCTTTTGGATGGGGCTCCCCCAACTACTATCCGCCGTATCGAAAAACCCATTCACGAAGCTCTTCGCACTGCCTTGGAGGTGCCCAAGTCAACACCGCTTCTTTCATTATACGCTGAGTTCGGCTATATTCCACTCCAGTCCAGACTGCGCCAGAGGGCCATATCGCACTCCATCACTCACCTCTCGAAAGGACATTATAGCCCTCTACACATGATCTTTCATACTGCCTCTAGTCTAGACTATTACCGCCCTTTCCAGAGCCCTTATGCTTCCAGAGTTCTCTCCCAGATCCATCAGGAGGGCCTTCCTATCTCTCACTTGTACCGTCAGAGGCATGTGCCTCCGAGCTCTGTAAGCGTCGCTACTCACATACGTCTAGACGACTTCCCGAACTCTTCCAGCGAACCTCCGGCAGCCTTGTGTGCTCGGTTCGCCGAATTACAAGCAACCACCTGGCGGGATTGGTCTCTCATTGGAGCCGATGCCTCAAAATCCCATTTACGAACGGCTTGGTTGTGCCGGTCCACACCGTCAAGGAAACATGGTCACTCCACTCCAACTGCAGCATCTTCGGCGCGGAAGCTTTTGGTATTCAACGGGCTGCCACATCAGAGCCCGTCTTAACAGTCCGACGGCCATCCTTTCGGACGGTAAATCCGTTTTCCAGGCGGTCGCCAATGTCAATTTTTCTTCCCCGGCGGTCATTATTGACCTTGCTGGCACAATCAGTACACATCCCACACCCCTTGAAATCGGATGGACTCCGGGTCACGTCGGTATCCATATTAACGAAGCCGCTGACCAGGCAGCGAGCAATAACACTCCCACCGGGTGTTGGTGGAGGCCTCTCATGGCACGTGACCTCATCCGTAATTTGCGGGAATCGATCCCGCAAATCGAATAAGCAATGTCAACACATAGGTTTACTTACACTGTACACCTACTTACACTGTACACCTACTTACACTGTACACTACTTACAATAGTGGACCAGGTGTCACTGTACTTACACTGACACCTGGTCCACTATTCTCCGGAGTAAAGGTCGCGACCATCTCCGTCCTTTCTCCCCTTGGATTTATCATCACGCATTGTCACGTCACACCGAAACTCTATTGGCCCGTCTTCGCACTGATATAGCCCCGTTGAATGGGTTTCTTTACTCTCGACGCCTAAGCGTCTCGCCTGATTGTCCGCACTGTAGCTTGTCTGAAACTTCTTCTCACTACTGGCTAGTTTGCCCGCAGTACGAGGGAGCCCGCCAAGAATTGGGTCGTTCCTTGACCTTGGACCTGTCCATCGTTCGCAACTTAACTCCCATATACTCGCCACGAGCCGACCTTCCTTCCCGTCAACACATGGAGGCCTTGGAACGTTTTGTGTACCGATCTAACCGCTTGGCCTAATAACTAAGCGGTGCGCCTCGGAGAAAAAGCCAACAGGCTAGAGTCTCCATATTAACAAAAAAGAAGAAAGAAAGAAAGATGCACAATCATTGGTCTCAGTGGCGTAGCTAGCATGGGTGACACCCGGGGGCGGATATCGTGGTGTCACCCCAAGTCGCACCGTGGGTGTCACCCTTCTTAACTCTTTTATAAAACACTATCGGATTATTGAATCGTAATATGTCCGTACTCGAGCAAACTTGAACGCTATATCGAATAAACAATGTCAACACATAGGTTTATATTGGATAGCGTGTATCTTACCTTTTTTTTTCTTTTTTTTTAGGCATTGCTTTTCGAGCTGATCGAACTTTCCATGACTTAATGTTAAACCGCGTCGTCAAGGTTTATTTCGCGAATTATTTTTTCACAGTCGGGTGTCACCCCTACACGCACCGGGGGACACCCGGGGCGGACCGCCCCCAACGCCCCCCCCGGTACGCCTCTGATTGGTCTCCATATTAACTGTGTTGAGAAAAAGAAAGAAAGAATCATTGGTCAAGAGGTTCCGTTCCCTAAACACTGGTAGTTCGGTCGTGAGTTCACTCCTCGCCAGACCATGTGGAGTTTTCCAGGTTTTCTCCACGTCTCTAACGCCTAAATGGGGGCTAGTTACCCTTAAAAAGATCTCCCGGAAGGCATTTCCGGCGCACTTCTCGAGGAATTTCATATAGTGAAGCAAAAAAAGCTTCGGCCGGCTCTTCGGAGGATAAGAGGTTACGCAATAACCTCCATATTAACCTCGATACGAGAGAGAGAGAGAGAGATGCACAATCCTAAGTGAAAAGATATTTTGTGTGGCGATACCAACTTTTTAAATTGATCAATTTTGCCAACGCTTTCTTGTGACCAAATTCGAACTTGTGTGCTTTACTATTATCAATTTGGTATAAAAGCAACTAAATCTTATCGCTGTATTATACAATCGTTTGGCAAGAATATCGACACCAGGTCTACAATCTACGATTGATTCAGTAAATTTAAAGTTGGGCAATATGAAAAACTCTTAGGAAGGCCTCCCGTCCTATTGGATGACGAGCTGTGGCAGCTGGTGGAGGCCAACTTGACAACAAGGCTCTTGGTTGTGACAAATCTGCTACAGTTTTCCATTTAACTGCCATTGGCAAGACCATAGATGAACATTGTGCGCTCTGACAACGCAAGACTGCACGTGTCAAAGTTGATCCGGCAGTAGCTGCTTGATCTCGACTGAGAGACTTTTGTTCACATTGTACCATCCTACTACCATCTCTTCCGCTCCATGCAACACTCCTTAATGGAAGGTAATTTACTGATGACGAGATGAAAATCGCAATTGCAGAGTTCTTCGAAATAAAACAGCCTGAGTTTTATTCAGCAGGAATCCGTAACCAGCCCAATGGAAGAAGGGGCTTGAATGCCATAGCAAGTTTTTTCTTGAATAAATTATTTTTTCTTTTTAAAATAAATATTTTAAAACATCAACCTAATACCTAATATTACAAAACATCCTGGTAGGAATTCCAAATATTGCGCCTGATGGCAACTCCTTCCGGACATAAGTAGGCTTATCATAATATATATATATATATATATATATTTTCTCAAACCGGGACAATTTTGAGAAAATACAACGGAAAATAAAGCCTACTAGGATAAGAATCGTACTTATGACTGAAAAGGCTAAATAAAGGTGTTAACAAAAACAATGAGTTAAAAGCAATTTTTAATAACTCAACTAAACATATCTTATTATTAAGAAGTTATTAATATTTATCACTAGTGTGAACTTTCTTTAAAAATTCTTTGTCACTTAAATTGGTACATTTAAAATATGACAATATATTTGAGAAAGTTCCTATTGCTTGCCGTATGTTTCGCACATTTCAAGTGATTTTTAATGTTTGAACGCCTGCCATGAGTTACTGAAAATTCTGAAAAGCACAGTTCATATTTCACTATATCAATACGATCGCAGACTTTTTCAATCATCAGTAAACACACAGTTTCTTTTTGGCATTTTGGAAATTAAATTAATTTATTGTACCAGTACGATACAAAATAATCGCAAATGCCGACTAGCAATTCGAACCCGACTAAGATAGGACATGCGCAACAATGACGTGGCCAGAATAAGTTTCATCTTGCCAACTCTAATTCAAACGATATATCTAAAAAATGAAATAAAAATATTTGAATCTCATAGGCTACATGCTATTATAAATTCTGTTAAAAAATAAAACATCTAAATTCATTAGGCCATATGCTATAAATTTTGGGGAAAACATTTAGACAACATTAAAAGTACTTAGATGTAGATACAAAATATTTAGATTGGCAACAGTGAGTGTAACGGGAGATTATTTAGTTGCCAAATCGCCATTTTACTTCTTACATATTCGCTGCACTATTTTTACTTCTTGTATATTCGGCACTTTTAAAATTTCACCAAATAACCGGGACAAAATGACAAACTGGCCGGGATGCTGGGACAACTTCGTCAAACCGGGACAATCCCGGTCAAAACGGGACGTCTGGTAAGCCTAGACATAAAGCAACAGAATTTCTTCAGTAATGAAATCTTTCTTGAATTGGAGAGAACTCTATCTCATTGAGCACGATAAATTTGTGCAACTCTGTCATGTCGTGTCTTACCACGACGTGTAAGGGGCGCGTCGAGCGCAGCGCCCGATATATAAACTGTGTAACCGAGGGCAATGCCCCTTTTTTGGTCCTGTTCTGTATACACAAAGACGTATGTAAAATAAATGTGTAATGTGCTAAGCCTCGTATCAATTTACTTCTCAGGCACTATTATCGGACTATTCGCGAACCGTTTAGTGGAATTCACGAGAATTTTACAAACTCTGAATAACATCTTCCCTATAGACACTAGAAGGGCGTGTTTGTAATATTCTTTGGCCTTCGAGATCGTCCGCCATTACCCCCTGGATTTTTCCCTGTAGTTTTGGGAAGGATCACATTTATATGATAAAGCCACTGTTTATTTAGGAACTTATTTACAGAATTCTGGCGTATGTGTGTCTTGTGACATCAGAAATGCTCAAGCATGTGCATTACAGGCGGTTATATTGAAATAAAGTGAGATGCAAAATCCGTCACCAAAATAGTTTTATAAAATAATGTTATTTAATATGTACAGTACATGTAAAAAGCACGATTGTTACAAAATAAAATGGGACATGATTATGGCCCTCCCTGTAAGTTAAACATAGTTCTTTCTCTCTCTCTCTCTCTCTCTTTTTTAACTCTAAAGAGGGCCTCTTTTTAGCAGGTCAATTATGGGTTTGGCCGGGCCCACAATGGGACGGGCCCAACATAGTTTCTTTTTCTAAACAAAATTACTGTCGGTAGCATATAGAATGTTTTTCACTGAGAAACTGCTGATATTATATACCGGCTGACGGTCAGATGGCCGAGCGATCAAAGTGGCAGCTTACCGCTCTGGGGGACCCGAGATCGAATCCGGACGGGACGGATATGTCGACCCCCGTCCGCACTATTGTGGGCCTGGCCAAACTCATAATGGGCTTGCTGAAAGAGGCCCTCTTAGTGGAAACAGTTAAAATTATATAACAGCTGTCAACATTTCTTATGCTACTGTCGGTACGTTCCGATTAACAAATATCTTAAATATAAAGCTAATAAACTGTTTTGCCTAAGATACTTTAAAAAAGCTTTATGAGTGTTATTAATTTGGGCAGTCCCCCAACGAGAATCATGTTGGTGAGGATGAGATCCGACATATTTGGGTCAAACCTCCCAAGAAGGACAGCCGGATGGGCAAGACGGTTGGACGTTAACCTACCAGTCTAGAGGCCGCGACATCAAATCCGGCAGGACAAAAAACTCAGGAATATTTTGGGAATGATCTGTCCTGAATATGTGAAGCTTCGTCCTTCACTTACTAGGTCGCCACGTTGTGGGTCTGAACGAATCCGCAATTAGCAAGGAAAATGTCTTCTTAGTGTCCATAAGACGAGAATCGAAAAATGAGAGAAAAAAAAAAAGGCCAACAATGTGGCGGCCGGGTGGAGATGGACGAGGCGTAGACATATCCGAGACAGAACAACCATTAAAAATCCTAGAATCCTCCTGGATTAGATTTCTGGTCTTCCAGAAAAGTAGCCTTTATCGCCTCGGTTATCCGGCTGTCATTTTTCATATTTGTACAAAAATTGTTAATCATGATAACCGTAAATTTTTAATAACAATATAATTTCCAAATTACATATTAGGCATAATAATTTTAAATAAATACATGCAAAAATAATTTATAATTGTTAATAAAAAAAAGTAATTTTTTGGGCTACAACATTTATTTGCCAATGAGATTTCAATGACGTGTTTACTGAGTTTAAATTTCAATACCAGGAAGTATTATTTATTTATCTTAAATATAAATGAAAAATAATAAAAATTATTTTTTTATTTTCAATTAATTTTATAAGATCGAAAATTTATACTCGATAAATCATAAAAGTAAAGGTAAGTTTTTAAAAACTTTTTAAAAACAATTGGAAATAGAGTAGCAGACGATCAAAGTTTACTAAGCTAATTACGTCATTAATCAATATATGCAATGTTTCTTTGAGCTGTAGGCCAGGTGTAACGTAAACTCGCGGACTAGGAAGTGCAATAAATGTAGTGGCTTAGTGTGATACCAAATTATAAAATGATTTTTATTGTATGATACTTTACTGTTACCTTGAAATTGATATTATTTCTTGAATGACTCGAGGCTATCGATTTGAAATTTTATCATAATGAAATAACAGGTTAGATACCAAACAAACATCTTTTCTCTCTCTGTTTATTTATTTCTATCGTTATTTATTCTATTTATTCAGAATGTGTGTGTATTATAAATACCTTTTTAAAATAAAACTATTTTCTATGCATCTTATGTTTTAATTTACATTAGGTAGAAGTTACATTCAGGTAATTTATATTTGTGTAAATCAACAAATTAGAAGTAACTTCTGCCTCTCTTTTCTTTAAAAGTGAAGAAGCTTCAGAAATTATTTTTATAGTTACATTTTATAAAATATAGAAACATTTCTTACAGATATATATAATCATAAAGATTTTACATTTCTCTAAATCCTGCTCTAGATTAATTTTCATTTAACTTTATAATAATGGTCATTATGTGTTCTGTCTGTATAGGTTAAAAAAGAAAAAAAAAAAGAAAAAGAGGTGTGTGTTCAAATATTGAAATTCTGACGTATGAAATTAATGAAACTTTTACTATTTAATTATATGTAAATTACAACCAAATCTTCATTTTTAGGTTAAAAACTTGGCCAAATTTGTCAAAGCAAAATAGTGAAAATTAACAGACCAACCTAGTAGATGAAAAGTAAAATGTATTATTATTTTATTAGGAAATAAAACTCTTTCAGTACTCTAGGTTATTTTTATATCATGCCATTATATTTTAAAGATTAACAACAAAAATAAAATGTTATTACATAAATTGTACAAGGTGTAACACATCTTTTACTAAAACTGAAGACAATTTGCTTAAGAAAGATTTATAAATATAAATAAAATTTATAAGATATTTAAAAATTTCTTAAAGTTATGTAGTATTTTTACAACCTCTTACTTAATTTTCAGTTGATTTTTTCTAGTATATTATGTCTTTTGATTTCTATAAATGCAGAGTAGTTTTTCATTTTAATTTAAAAAAATGAATTATGTAGTGTGTAAGTATTTCAAGCTATTTTACAATTATATACAGATTCTATCTTAAATTTTTATTAAATAGACAAGAAATTGTAGTATTTTTTTATTGTATGTGTTTTTTTATTCTGGATTATTAAAAATTTCATAGTCTTTCATATACACAATGTAATATGAACTTTTATCAGTTTTTAATATCACCTTTATTAGGGATATAGCTATTTGTATAGATATAGAATTTTTTATTTTATAATAAAAACAAAAAAGTCTGTTGCTTTATTGGAGTTTACTCTAATAACAGTTTATCTCAAGCATTTTGGGCTACAAAGCTCATTGTTAAGAGACAGACAAGCTTTTTGTTTTTGTTATAGTTTGATATTATGATTTCACAAATTACCAGTTTGTATTTTTCTTTGATTTCATTGCAAGAAACAGTTTACTTGATTAACAAAATAAATTTTTCAATTGTTTTTGCTTACCATACTACATTTGTGATAAAAAATAAATAAAAAGAAACTTTAAACTGCTTATTAAGAAAGTCAGAAGTAGGAATTTATTAGGAACATTTGTGATACACTGTTTGGCTGAAAATGTTCCTAATAAATTCTTATTTTAGGCTTTTTTAACAAGCAGTTTGAGTATTTTTTAAGTTAAATGTGGTGCCAAGTTTTATTCATTTCCTAGATTATATTTTTGATAACAGTGACTTTGTGGTAAACTGTAAAATAGAATATTATTAATGTATTGCAATTTAATTATGGGATATTATTTACTTTTGGCCATTTTTTTTCATGAAATAATTATAATCAAAATATTTTCATAGTACCCAACTCGTACCACCTTATATAAGCAGCCTTGTTTAAAAGAATCTAACTAACGTTTTCGATCGTGTTTGACCTTCGTTAAACACGATCGAAAACGTTAGTTAGATTCTTTTAAACAAGGCTGCTTATATAAGGTGGTACGAGTTGGGTATTGATAAGTCACGCAGTCAAAGATGAGCTATTTTCATAGTGTCCTGAAAATAGACACCAACCAAATGCTGAAACTCTATCAGGCTAGTTTTCAGCATTTGGTTGGTGTCTAGTCTTATAATATATCTGGTTTAGCGATGTTGTCCTGAAAATAAAACCATTTGAGAAGAAAAAAAATTATTTATAATTGCAAGCACTTTTTTCAATTTAATCAAACATCTTCAAGCAAATGAACATAGAAAACATTTAATAGATTAGAACAATGGCTCTTGAAGTATGGCTTGCAGACCACTGGTGATCCAAGAGCATTTTTTAGGTGATTGACCTAAGCATTTTTGTAAATTGCAATTATATGCTGTTTTGTGCTAAATATCTGTCATGTTAGGTTATTGAGTAGGCACATCATTTAGGCATATAATAGAATGATTATTGGATGAAAAATGGATGAAAACCTGGGTGACCTGCACTTCATATGTGAATCAGTTTAAGTGCTCTATGAACTGTACAAGTTTGAGAACCACCAAACTGGAACATTATTCTTTTAATAGTAGGAAATAACTGTTAGTAGTGACTAAGGAGTGGAACTTTAGGTAAAAGCATTCCTTGTTGAAATTTTATTTTTTACAAATGATGCTATGATAATAATTACCATCCTGATACAACAAACAAGAAATGAAACCCATTAAAATATGTACATAAAAACATATACAAAATGAAACGAGAATATCATATTTAAAAAAATTGCAAATTAGGAAATTAGCTTAAAAAAGTACTTTTTTAACGAACTCCTGTTACTTTAGGAAATACAAAATCGCATTTAATTAATTTGAGACTAAAAAGCATAGTTTGTTATTTTCTTACATTTTTTGCATATTTTATATTTCACATGTTGATAGCATGATAGATTGCAATAATTGATTGATGATGAATTGTTGCACATCCAGCATAGCACTATATCTAAATTAATTTAAATTTTAATGAGTAATTTATGTATATTGGTGTATTGTGTTTACAATTATTATTAATTTTAAACCATTTGATTTTTTTTTTCATATTAAAATAACCAATCATATTTATCAATGAATGAGCAAATATTTCTTGTGACATCATCACAATGTCAGGCTGCAAATTTTTATTATGTTTTAATTTAAAAAATCACATGACTTCCAATTCAGAATGGAAGTTCCTATATAGTTAATTGGCAGGGTCTCTGACCCCTAAGCTTGCCATATTTGATCTGAATTTTAGTGGTATCTTGCCTCTGTACATCATACTTTTCCTGATAACAATCGGGTGATGCCAGTTATCTAACTCCATTCTCAAGAAAATTTTGAATTGAAATTGTGACTTCAGTCTAGACTAGAAGTTCATATACATGTATAGTTAACTGGAGTTAGACAGAGGAAAATCAAGACCAGATATGGTCTTTGTCTGTGTGTCTGTCTTTGGTAGGACAGACAGATGGATGATGGTAGGAATATATACTAAGTGGCCAAAAAATTACAGACACTCCTTATTTGAAAGTAAACCAGTCTGACAGTGATGTAGAGTGACATAACAATGCAGAGTTGCTTATGTAAGGAACACTCAGCTTCAGATGATGTTGTTATCATGGAAGTTAATGTCAAAATGGGTAAGATGAAAGATTTAAGTGACTTTGAATGAGGGATTATCATCGGTGCAAGAAGAGCTGGTGCCAGCATCTCTGAAACAATGACTCTTTTAGGGTTTTCTCACCCAACAGTATCTCAGGTGTTTAGAGAGTAGCAGTTGAGAAAATTAAACTTCAAGCGATAAGGACAATTCTGGTCGAAAAAGGCTGGTGAACGAGAAAGGCGATTAGTACGCATAGTCTACAGCAACAGAAGAGCAACAACACGACAAATTACAGCTGAATTCAATGCAGGTGCATCACAAAGCATATCCCAACACACAACAAGATGGACTTTGCAAAGGATGGGCTTTAGCAGAAGGAGACCATCAAGAGTGCCTTTGGTATGACAGAAAAATAGGAAAAAGACACCTGTTGTGGGCCCAGGAGTGATGAAATTGGTCACTTGAGGACTGGAAAAAGTAGCCTGATCCAATGAATCTTGTTTCCTCTTCCATTATGCAGATGGCAGGATCAGAATATGATGCAAACAGCACAAATTTAAGGACCCCTCCTACCAAATGACAACTCTCAAGGCTGATGGTGGTGGAATTATGGTGTGGGGAATGTTTTCCTGGAGTACACTGGGTCCCTTGATATTTGTGGACACATCTCTGAATAGCACAGCTTACCTCAACATCGTTGCCGATCATGTACACTTGTTTATGGCTGTAATGTTCCCTGATGGAAATGATCACTTTCAGCAGGACAATGCATCTTACCACTGTGCTTGATCGGTCTCAAATTGGTTTTAGGAACATCAATCAGAGTTTAACTTGCTTCCATGGCCAGCTTAGTCCCCTGACCTCAATGGAGCATTTGTGGGATGAAGTCAAAAGATCACTTCAAAGCTTAGAAACTCCATCCAATCTGACCCAACTTAGATCTGCCATTATGTCAGCATGGGCCAACATTCCTCAGCAGTGGTATCAGCAACTTGTTGAATCCATGCCAAGAAGAATATCGGCTGTCAGAATATCAGAGCTAAAGGTGGACCAACTCGTTATTAGAGGGTGTCTCTAATTTTTTGGCCACTCAGTGTATAGATCTGCAATTTGAAAATTGTAGCCAAAAAATGGATTGAAAATTTGAAACTGCATTTTAGATCAATTGGTCAATAATAAATAAAATTTATATAAGCTAATTTTAATATTTAACTGCACAAAAAATTAATGCAAAATTATAATAAATTAGTTGTAGCAATAAATTTTAAATAATTTAAGATAAAGACTAAATCATTTAGTATAAGGTTTGTTCCTTTATTGTGGAAAGTTTTTTTTTTTTGATTTAGGTCAATTTAGATTTTTTTTGAGGGAGAGCTAGTGAGTTAAATAACTCAATATTGAGAAAAAAACCATCAATAATTCTTAATTAACCTGAAGCAGACCTCGAGTGAGGCCGAAAACGTTTGTTTTTTGGACAGTAAAGAAGTACCGGATACAAAGGTTAAAAAAGAGAGTACGGATTAATCCAACTTCAACCCAACTGACAGGTTGTTAGTGTTCCTTTAACTTCATTCACTTTTAAAGCTAGGTTAATTAATTTAGTAGATTAATTACAATGGCTAATTCATATTGGTAATACTAATAATAAAAGCAAATTTTTAAAAATATTTAAAAGTAAAAGTGATAAAAGTTTATAAAATTGATGGAATTTTTACATTAAATTAATGTTTTATTAATTAGCATTATTCTATTTAGAATTGTAGAATGGATTTAATACAATTAATATATTGTATATTATAACTATAATTTAATGATAATACTTGATAGTACACTGAAAAATATTTCATCTTCTAATTTATTAAAAATTAGAAAATGCAATAACTTACTTTTTAATTAATAAAAATTTAAATGAATAAATTATAAAATTCAATACTTAAAATATTTTAAATGATGTAGAAGTAAAATAAGATCTTTATAAAATATTGTGTGCTATTTAACAATTTAAAAATCCTGTACAGAAATACTATACTGTTTCATGTTCATGTGAATAATGAAGAAAAACTCAAACATTGATAAACTCAAAATTAATAAAATTTTTATAATCTATATAATAAAAATGAGAATAAATGTAGCACATTAAATATTTAATTATAAGACTATCATGTAATTTCAAATATAGTAGATTCTGCTTATTGTGATCATGGATATTGCTATCAATCTTCTAATATTGTCAAAATTATCATGTCGCAAAACATATACAGTACGTTAAAATACTACTAAAATTTTGTTTATTCTAGTTTCTAAAATTTTTCCATTATTAATATCATTGTCTTCAGATTGTTTTTAAACTCTATTTTCATATGAGTAGCCTTGACATGTAGCCAATAACATGCAATCATTATCAATTTTAATTGTTTTAATCATTGTTTGGTACAATACAGTAGTTTAAATTACTAATATTTTTTTCTTCAATTATGTGATGGCTATTGTTAAAGATGATGATAAAGAAACAGTACTGGGTGAATTACGTACTAATTAATAATAATAATTATAATTAATAAATCTTTATCCATTTTTTAATTGCTTTAAGATACTCATTTGGCATTAGAACCATAAAATTAGAATTATCACTAATTGTACAGTAGTTTTATTTACTTACACTGCTTAATGTTATCACTATAGGAAGTCCCTAAATGATTACAATATGCAGATTTTACTATATACATATTTGTATATTTATTGTAGTACTGTATTTATTTACTTTAAATAAACAAAGTCTTAAGAAAAAGATTTACTAAAGAAAATTTGGACTTGATTTTATATTCATTCTTAATCAATGAATTTTTAAAAAATATTTAAAATTAAGGTGTTTTCCGAAGGAAAAAATATGTTAAAATGTTAATATTCAATTGCAAATAATCATGGAAGAAACTAATTTAACTTGCAAATTACTAATCATTGTTTAACTAATTAATAATGAAGTGTAGGAAGCAGTAATTTTGGAACAATGTATTAATTAAATATTTTATTCATTTTACAAGATAAAATGATTATAAAAATTCCTAGGTAGATATGATTCAACTACAACAAAGAATTTTTCCTCTTATTTTATTTCACAGGTAGGTAAACAGATTTATATTGTTAAGTTTATGAACTTTATTTGATGCTGTTAGGGAAATGAATATATTTAAAATATAATAATTTGATATAATGGAGAATAACTAGTAGTACTAATTAAAAACTAAATGAGAAATATATATAATTTGTAATTTATTTAACAGTTTATTATTTTTATTGATAATTATAATAATTTAAAGTTTTATATTAGAGACATTATTTTTATATCAATCAATCAATCAATTAATCAAAATTTATTTGCAAAAAAGGAAATTAACCCTGTTGCAAGGGGTTGCACATAATTTAGTTAGAAGATTACAAATTATTGGAACAATTAACAAGTTAGCAAATTTATACAATTATTATGCAAAATTTTTCATGTCAACCTGTTATTGACATAAACAAATAATAAACAGTCTTATTAACGTAATTATGCAGCGATAATCAAATTTTACAACACGTTAAATTTGTTATCTTAGATTTTCTGTTTTTACAATCTTGGTGAAGAAATTATATAGATTATAAAGGTCTTTTTTGTTCAGGTTATTTAGGTTATTTCCGAAGTCACGATATGGAATACATTGGAGTATTTGCGTGATATTAAATGAGTCTTGTATGTTTACAAGTCCTTGACAATTCTGTAGTAAATGGAGGATTGAGAAGTCATCAGATTTACACCATGGACATTGATTACCTGAAAGATCAATGAAGATGTTACCAATGTAGAGGGAATATCTATTAAGTTGTAGTTGTGCTATTAATCTTTTCACATTGAAATTTATTGGTTTATTTATATAAGGTTGAGAAGATAGGATTTTTAGATACCAGGGATGATAATTACTATGGTTTAGGCTGGCTTGGTCTATATTTATAGAGTAAGAAATAGAAGATTATAGCAACAAAGTATAACCATATTTCCAGTCTTGGGTATTATCTTTAAACAGTACATCTGATATTCCAAATGAGTTTAATATATTATTTAACTTAGTTTGCCAAAGATACTTTGCTATTGGTTTTTTTATTATATTTGATTATCTCTTGATGTAAAAAGGTAATGTTGCTGTCATTTTTAAATTTTAAACAGTAGTAAAATTTAATAATTCATTTTAGGAAGAAGGGTGAAGAGCAGATGTGATTAGTTACATGACATATTGCGTATCCGAGAACAGTTCTCTCCAAATGGAGTAATTTGTGGAGGAAGTAGATATGAAAGCTCTCTAATTTGTATAAGTAGTCAAGACTCCAGATTGGACTAGCATAGTAGATGATAGGTTGATTATCAAATTGTAGAGTTTCATATGGATATAATAAGGAATGCTTACTGGAACTAAATCCAAAATTAAATCTATTTCACACCTTTAATGTGTCCAGCATACTGTTAAATTTTCATAAAAACGTTTTCGATCACTTTTAGAGATCTTCATCAGTTACAGATTACAAAGAACGAACAAAAATTCGAAATTTAAAAAGATCGAATGTTTCGGTGAAGAATCTCTAAAAGTGATCGAAAACGTTTTTATGAAAATTTAACAGTATGCTGGACACATTAAAGGTGTGAAATAGATTTAATTTCACATGGATAAACAGATTTGAAGTTTTCAAATATGTTTATCCATATTCTTTAAGTAGAGCACAAAAATAATAAGTTATCAATAGCTAGTTTTACTTTATTACAGTAGAGCATCAATTATCCGACTCAATTGGGGACTGGGGTTGGTCAGATAACTGAAAAGTCGGATAACCGAAAAGTATGAAAAAATACATTATTAGTATAGTGTATTAGGCCTGGTTTAAATACTAGCTTCCCTTTCATGGTCGAGCCAGTGCTGCCAGCTAAAACATGCAAAAATTTAACAAAAATAATATTAAAGTAGCCAAGACATAACCAAATATTGTAGCGCCACATCACTAGCAGACATTTGAATTTTCTGACTAGAATGCGGTCGGTTAACTGATAAGTCGGTTAATCGGAGGTTGGACAATCGATGCTCTACTGTATTTAAATTTGAAATATGTGCTTTGAATGTATGATTCCAGTCAAAGGTAATGCTCAGGAAGTTTATTTCGTTTACTGTCTGCAGAAGATTCTTGTCGAGATATATCGTAGATTCTTTTTTCGAGATTCTGCTGTTATTACTGAATATAAGGACTTTTGTTTTGATGGGATTTATTGTTAGATGAATCGATTTGAAGTAAGAATTTAATTGGTTGATTTTTCTTTGCAATGAAACTTTTGCGGGTACTAAAATTGCCAGGTTATAAGATTAAAGATATCTTATTTGTTGGTAAAATTGCCAGCAAATAAGACATAGTGAAAGACTCTGTTGCTGAGCTCAATACTGTCAGTGGGATCTTGAAAGAGTTGATCAATCTCAAGTAGATAAAAATTGAATAAGTAAGGTGAAAGGAGATCACCTTGATGTACACCACGGGATAATACTAGTGAAGGAGAGATAAACTTGCCCTGTTTAATTTTTACATTATAAACTGAAAATAATTTTGATACTGTAGATGAAAATTTGTCACCTGCTCCTTTGTCTTTTAGATTGTGCACCAGTAAGGGAACATAGACAGAATCTGAAGCTTTCTGAATGTCTATGAACAATACGTATGCTTTTCTGTGTTTTTTGGTTAAATGAAGTTGTATTAGAGGTGATAATAAGAAAATAGCAAATTCTGTTCCCTTATTTTTGAAAAAGGCATATTGGAATTTAGCTTCAAGATCCATTGTTTTGGTCCATAGTTGAAATTTTGTAGCTAGTATTGACGTAAAACATTTTCTCAAGGTTGATAATAGGGCTTTGGGTCTATAATTACTTGGAGACAGTTTATTGCCTTTTTTATGTATCATGGTCAATATTACAGAATTCCAAGAATTTGGATATTTAGTTGCTTTATACATTGAGTTGAATAAGTGCAGCAGTTTTATTTTAGTTTGATTTGGGAGTGCCTTCAGAAATTTAGTTCGGATGAAATCACTTCCTGGTGATGTGTTGCTATGAGTTTTATTTATGGTATCTTCGAGTTCTTTAATTGTAAATTTGGAGTTAAGATAATCATTGTTAAGATCAGAATTAGGTATTAGAGAAGGGATGGATTGGACAACTGAAAAACATTGGTAAAAGTTTTCCCATATTTCAAAATTTATTCTTGAGGTGTTATCACATAAGTCTCTTTTTAAAGTGAAATTTTCGTATTAAAGACCAAGATGATTTACTATCTTTGCTGTTCTTTATTAGTGTTGATTCAAGATTTGCAAGGTAGTTCTTCTTCTTAGCCTTCAATAAGTTATTGTAGATTTGTTTGGCCTTTCTGTAGTTATTGAAGTTTAGGTTATTTGAATCTCCACGAAATAGTTTTAAGTTGGTTTGTTTCATCTTTTTCATTCTGTAACAATCAATATCGTACCATGGTTTTTTAAATTTGTTTTGGATGGGTCTTTTGTCATTATTTAATTTGGATATATTCATTCATTATCTAAATCATATGATTATATGTTGCTTCACTATTTAGGTCTGTTATTTCTGGAATGTTGATAAATCTGTTTTCGATTTCATCAAGTATCTCAACATTTTGTAGTAAAAAATTCTATCTTGCCTATTGTACTCGTCGGTTGATATATCTTGCGAAAACAATAAGAATTTTGATATTGGGAAATGATCAGATGTGTCATGAGTAGTTACAGTGAATTCCAAACAACAATCTAGTATAAATTCAGAACATACTATGAGTCTATAGTGGATTTACTACTATGTTCGATACAGGTAAATTCTGCTGGATAATCAGTCTTGATACGTCCATTTAAAATATACAGTTTATAATCATTTATTAATTTTACTAAGTTTACTCCTAGTTTGTTAGCATACTTATCTTTGGAACTTCAGATGTCTTGAATTTGTGGGTTAGGACCACTGTAATGAGAGTCTGTCATCTCAGCAATATGTGAATTAAAGTTTCCAAGTATGAGGATATACGGAGTGATGTGCTGTCAAAGATCAATTATTTTAAATATTTCATTGAGTTTTATCAAGCAGTTGAGAGAAATGTAGGCAACCATTACAATTATCAGTTGACAGTCTTTGTTTCTGAGTATAGGTCTGTTCATTGAAAATAGAAGCAGAATGTAGTTATTGGATTTTTTGGTTTGCAGTACTTTGTAAAGGTGTTTTTTATTAGAATGCATAAGCCACCACTTGGACATCCAGGGTCAAGTGGTTTGCGTGCTGGAACTGTTTCAGTTATGTAATAATTGAAAAAAGTTGATTTATAAAACAATTCAAGTGTTATCCATGTTTCAGTTATTCCTATTATATCTGGTTTATATTTTAATTGAAAGAAATTCAGTGATGGTAATTTATTTTTAAGGTCTTGACTGTTCCAGTTTATGACAGAAGCCGGTTGCGTGTTTTTGATGACTTTTTCCTGATGAATTTTACTTTGTGTTGTGTATCAACTTGCAATTTCTGATGGCATAGGACAGGGATGGCATTTTTGAGTCTGCGTGCCATATTGTAAGCATACTTAGCTTTAAAGATGTTAATGCGTGCCAAAGTCTTAGACTTCTAATAATGATATTTAAAGAATTCTTAATTACTCAACCTTAATTACTCTAGTTAATCACGTTCATAAATCTTCAAACGTTTTCGACCCATTCTGGGTCGTCCTCAGGATATCATCGTAATAAATACACCAACGTGTAAAATGGAACATTCAAATCAAATCCAGTCCGATTCAAATTACGAGAAAACAGTTGATCTTGATAGTGGAACGATTCTCTCATGCTACGATGATGGTTTAGCACGTGAGAAGATTTTGCTGCAATTTGCTGCATAACCGTTAACTTAATGTCTTAAGATGCAATTACCAGGTGTTCTCCCCTTCATAACAGTACTTCCACGCTTGTGAAATGTTAGCTGCATCTTTATAATTAATGCATGTGCTCCTTAATCCCGCTTTGTATATTTCGAGGGTCTCCATTATTCTGAGTTGGTCCGTGCGGTGGGTGAGTCTTATGAGACGGGCACTTTGTAGATTGGCAGTGATTCCAGGTTCAGAAGCGATACATGCACCAGGGTGGTGGGTATGTTTCTGTTTGTCTATGTCATACTTGTGTTCTTTCAAGCATTGTTGCAGGGAGCGTTTGGTTGAGCCCACATAAATCAAGCTATTGTTGAATCTGCTATCCCACATAGGGATCTCATATACACAGTGCGGCAATTATATTCCAGGACTGGATCTATAAAAATGAAACAAAACAATTTTATTCAAATCCTTTTATTAAATTATTCAAAATACTCTCCTCCTGCTTCAATACACTTTTTACAGCGATTCAATAGTGATTAAAATGCCTGCTCAAGCTCAATTTTCGGTATTGCCTCTAATATGCGCGTAGACTCTCTTTGGATGGTTTCAATATCATTAAAAATGCGTCCTTTCAACTTCATTTTCATTTTTGGAAATAAAGAGAAGTCACATGGTGCTAAATCGGGGGAATACGGCGAATGATTCAACACACAGACTTGATTTCGTGCCAAAAATTGACGAACAATCAATGATGTGTGACTCGGTGCACTATCGTGTAACAAACACCAGTCATCAGAATTGCGATATTCTGGCGAATTCGACGAATTCTTCTCATTAATCATTGTAAAACTCCCAAGTAGAAAGCAACAGTAACTGTTTGACCCTGTGGGACAAACTCACGGTGGATGATGCCTTTGCTATCGAAGAAAACAATGAACATCGTCTTGGTTTTTTATGGAACTTTTCGTGTTTTCTTGGCTTGAGGTGATGATTTTGACTTCCATTCGGCACTTTGACGTTTTGTTTGTGGGTCATATTGAAAACACCAGGTCTCGTCACCAGTAACAATTGATTTGAGGAAGGTTGAGCTGTTATTTGCTGTTCGTACAATTTCTCTGGAATGTTCTAGTCTCATCAATTTTTGCTCTTGGGTTAGTGTGTGCGGAACAAATTTAGCACAGACTTTTGTTTTGCCCAAATCTTCTTTAAGAATTTGTCGTATTGTCTCTTTGTTAATGTTTAATGCCTGTTCCATCATTCTCAGTGTCGCATTGCGATCGTTGGATACAAATTCTTGCACTTTTTGAATCGAATCTGCTGTTCGAATTGTTATTGGCCTTCCCACACGTTTGTTGTCCTCCAGTGATTGTCTGCCTTCCAAAAATCACTTGTGCCACTCAAAAGTCTTTGACCGTGATAAACACTCACTTCCATACACTTTTTGCATCATTTTGAACGTTTCTGTGGCACTTGTGCCAAGTTTAGCGTGAAATTTAATAACAGCACGTTGTTCCATTATTATTTTCCGACATGTAACAAAATAAACTGATAAACAAAATATCAAAAACAATGATAAATGTCAACCGATTTAAATAAAAGTTTTAGGTTATGTTCATATATTTCCAAACTTCATATGACATAAAATTTAAACAGATGTCGCTACTGGTTGCTGAGATATAGCTTCAGTCCCGGAATTTAATTGTTGCACTGTGTACTCCCAGTGCACGATTCAAGTCTATTGGGTCCTTTCTGTTGCAGAGTAGGTCACATACTGATGGTGGCCTACCATAGGCCATCCTGTTTTTTGTGATGCTTGAAATTTCTCTATAAATTTTATCAAGGTGGCTGTTGTACGTTACAACTTTCCTCATTCGGTTGTTATCACCCGACCCCACTGTGTCTGTGTGCCTGTTGTTCCTGTTCCCCTGTGTGTAAGTGCATGCAATGTTATATACTAGGTTCCTGCTGTACCCATGTTGTGTTGCCATTTCTTGGATATGTCTGAGCTCAGTTAAGGTATCCTCATATATCGAATTGTGAGTGAATGCACGCTTAGTTAAGGCACGGAATGCCGTGATCTTGTAGGTATACGGATCCTCCGAGTCGGCGGGGATAAACAACGGTACGTAGCATTTTTTGTAGAAGACCTTAAACCTGATCCCATTATTGTATAATTGAAGTTCCAAGTCGAGGAATTGTGCGGATGAGTTGCTTTTTTGGTCTAATTTGAGGGATAAGCCATAGGGGTTGTTGTTCATTGTGTTGATGAACCTATTACTGTCAGGCTCAGCTTTCCATATGACGATGATATCATCCATATACTTCCTATAAAGTAGGATGTTGGAACTGAACGCCGGTATGATCTGATGTTCAAGTCTCCTTATTACCAGCTCACATAGGTCCCCATTGGAACCCCGCGTTTTTGTAGATACGTTTTATTACCAAAACAGAAGAAGGATGAATAACAGAGTATGTCCGTCAGTTCTAAGATTTGTTTGCGGTGTGCTGACATACCAGCTTGTGTAAGTAATATGTCCCTTAACTTGCAGAAGCAGGGTTGTATTTTTATAGAAGGGTACAGAGCCACGAAATCCAGGACCGTGATGCATGTAGTGTCAATGGTGGTAATTGCCCTCAATATGTCGACTAGCTCCAAAGGGTTCTTAATAGTCCAAGGGTATGTGTTGATGTGCTCATGTATGATTTTGTGTACCGATATTTCTAAAGGTTTGGTAGGCGATCTACCCTTATCTAGTACTGGTCTAAGGGAAGGTGTCTCTTTGTGAGTTTTGGCAAAGGCAAAGAGCCTAGGCATGCAGGGAGAGGCTACCACCGCCCTACGCAATCCCCATTCTTTAGCAAACCCGGTCTGTATGAGACGTTTCACCCTTGCCTGTAGCCTTTGTAGGAATCTGTCATCAATGCTTTCACATTCCGTGTCAGTGATGTACCTTCGCATCATGGAATTGCGCGTGTCCCTCTTCATTAGAACAAGAGACTTGCTTTTGTCCGCTCTGAGGACTACAATATTTAGATCCACTAACCATCTTTTTGATTTATGTATTAATTCCCAGAACCCATTGTCCCTGCTTCTATTGTTGGTTTTATTTATCTTGATTGCAGTCTTCCACCTGTAATATTCTTTGTGGACGTCAGGCAGTCCTGTGATGAGATGTTTTACGTCTGGCATCACCTTCTCTGATTGTATGAGATGATCCTTAGGGGCGTATATGGGTCCATGCTCTAGTGCACTGATGAGGTAAGGTGGTGGGGAGATGTTGTCCCAGCATATCACAGAGATGCTATGTAACGGTTCCTTATGCGTCTGATGACTAGTGATCCACTCCAGCTTTTTTCGATATTTCTCAGACAGTTTCTTTTGTAGGATTTCTTGGTACATGGCCACCCTCTTGTTGAGATCCTGTAGCAATGCGAGATTATCTTCATATAGACGATTCTCCAAGCTAATCAAATCCTCTGGTTTGGAGAACACCATTTTTCGGACCGTTCTTATTGCTTTTCGTAAGCATAAAACATAGCTGTACGTAGTTTTGTAAATATTTAAAGAAATTAAACGAATACGCTTTAATTCGAATAAATGTTAAAAATCTGATTGAAAAAAGGATGATCAGGTGATAAACAGAAAGGATGATTTGAAAAAAAAACAGAAATTATATGAAACATTACGTGCCAGATGATTTCTCTTATGTGCCACAGGTTTGCCACCCCTGGCATAGGAAAAGACAAAAAAGTATCCACATAAACCAACTCCTCTGTAGCAATACTGAATGTTATTCTATTTCGGCCTATTAGTAAAATATCATTGTGTAGTTTAACTTGACAGTTTTGTTTTCTTATGTTGTAATAGGTTGGAAGTAAGTGTTTCCTTCTTTTTTTCATGATTCCTTAGTGAGGTCTGGTGAGATCTGCATATTTTCCCAATTTTCCAATAGATTCTGTTGTTTCTTTGATATAAAGGCCATTAAAAACCTGGTCACAAATCTGTTTATTACCAAATGTTAGTCTTATGACTGGATTGGTTGATTTGGTTATTTGAGTTATGTCTAGAATTTTGTCGAGATATATTATGTAGGTTTAGTGAAGAATTTATAAATTTATGGATTTCTAATTTGGAGATTTTTTTGACATAGTATAATTGTATAATATTATATTGTTATAGTGAAGATTGTTAATCAAAACAACCATTTTATACTGCATCAGTTCTTTTTCTGTTTTTATTTAAATTGTTGATTTACAGTTTTAGGTTATCAATTTGGCCTTCCATTTTTTGAAACTGTATTTTATTTTCACATATACTTCCATGAATTAGGTCCAAGTCTTCTTTTATAGAAGCCATTTGGTAAGATAGTTTGTCATTAGGAGTATTTATCAGTTCTGAGATTTTATGCCATAGATCTGCTGTTAGTCCGAAGAGTCACCCGAGTTAGTCAGAGAGGTCAGACAAAATGCATTAAACTCACCTGGAGCACTTTATAGACTTTGTGATATTGTGTCCATATGAGAATAGTTGATCTCTGAGGATGGTTCTTGTAAGTCTTTATCCACTAGTAGGTTAAAATCTGTTATCAGCTTGGAGTTAGATGAACTTGGTTGAGCCTTTTTACTTCCCGGTTTAGTCCAGTTAAGTGGAGGTCTACCATGCTTAACTGGTGAACATTGCATTTCAATTAATTTTTAGTATTTCTTCAAAGATGATGATTACTGATTAGTTTTAAACACTTTTGATTAATTTGGTTTAATTAAAGATGATAGACACACTAATTTCTTGAATCTCTTCAAAGTGCAAAGGGAAAGTTACCAACAGCACTCACGTTCAAGACACGTCCCTCCATTATTTTTATATCTTTCACATAAATGGAATATAAATATAACATATTAGTAAAAAACAGAAAATTGTGTTTTTAATAGTAATAAAAAAAGTTTTATAATTTATATGAAAAACATATAATTTTATTATATCTATTTTATTCTTTTATATCTTATAAAGAACATTATGGAATTGAGATATTTGTGAAAATTTACACATTAAAACCAACTTCAAGATCAGAATAGAAGCTAAAGGATAAAATAATGATGGCTTCTGTAACTTGGATTTTTGTTAACTTGAAAACTTTTTCTTTCTCCACTACTTTGAGTTATCAAGACTCTACTGTATTTCATTGCTATTCTTCCTGAATAGTATAGTTTATTTATACATTATTTTATGGCAGTTATAAGTCATATTTGAAAACTGAATGTTCCTATTTCATAAGGTTTACAATCAGCACTATTCTAGCATTTTTCAAAATGCTGTATATTGATTAGTTTAAGATTCTTATCAGTAATACTACTACTAATCTAACTAATAGTTGATATTGTATAGACAAATTTAAACAGGTAGAAATCACAGTACAATTTACAGGACCAGCTGGAGGACGGTGGACTGTACCAGGCCCCATGAGCCTGCATAATCCAACTCTTGCAAAATTTAAAAATTTATCATTTTATTATCTGCTAATTTAACTAATTTTTGCTAATCTATTTAATGGATGGTATGTTTATGATGAAAATTTTATTTTGTTGTTCAAAACTGTTATTATTATTATTATTATTATTATTATTATTATTATTATTATTATTAAAAGGCCTTGCAAGACAACTTTGCACCAGGTTTTGCTTTTTCTAGGGCTGGCAATTTATTAAACATTATTGAGAAAAACTAATATGTTGTCATTTCTTGACTAAATGATAAATATTATACTGTTTAATCTATTGTGCCCTAATATAGTGAGAGATCATAATGAAACGTTCCCTACTCAATACTATCAAGACAAATACGGTAGTTAGCAGCCCAACTTTGGAATAGTGACATTTCGGGGCATGTGGAACACACTGTGTAACAAATTACTATCAAAACTCACCATTTTTGGCACTACAAGCAAAGACATACACTATACAGAAACTTAACAATGCAGGGGATACTGCTCAATGTGGTCCTCAAAGATGATAAAAACCCAAAGCAATGAACAGTGTGTTCAGTGTCTGACCATAATTGGTTCACTGGGATGTCATGTGACACTGAAAGACAATATTTGTTTTTTAAGACTACCAAGTTTGCAGCATATTTTTGATAAACTTCAATTTTAAGATGTTTCCACATCAAAAATCATATGGATTAATATCCAGAAACAATGGGATCAGGAAGTAGGAATCATATGACTAATCACTCTATTATCAGTGAAGTATTGTTGCAGAAACTGTGGTATGCAGCATCTGGAGGCATTCCATTTTGCATGAAGTGGTTGACTCAAGCATTGTTACTGTTGCAGTTGGGATACTATAAAAGTGTTGGCATTTCTCAGTATCTCTGGCCTGTCATAGCATGTCACAGACCCATCAGGACTAGCTTCTTTGAAGAAGAATGGTCCAAGGGTAAATATGGCTGCAAATCTATACAAAACTAACTTGCAGGTGAATGAAGTGGAATATGCTGGAAAACGTGGAAATTTTTCTACAAGATCTTCCATGGCCATGACACAGCTACTTTTGTTCTGGCAAGGATAGCCAATGCAAAGATCAATTTGGGTTTCCCTGTTGATAGTAAGCAACTAATGATTGTGACTGATCTGATATGGATAACAATGCACTAACTTTCTCAGTACCTTCCACAGTGTGACATAGTATGTACCAGTACCTAACTGCAATAACACTGTATGTGGAGCTAGCAACATTGACTGTTTAACAACAACTGTGGTAACATCTTCAATGACATGAAGTGATAGATTTGCAACCCAGACTGGACTGAACTCCCAGATGTTCAAGTGAATCAAATGGTTGTTTTCATAATAGCTTGTGGAGTCAATGGTCCATGTGTAAATTCTTTGACAATGAAATGCCAGTTTAGCTGAGAATTAAATTTATTTTCATGAAATAGTTTTACAAGAAATGCACATTTCAGTAAGGTAAAGGCCATTGTAGCTGATAAGAGTGTTATTCAACAGTTGTGGCCAATTTTACACCCAGAACTTGGCTGCAACACATTTTCTTATTCAAAGAAAGCTGCTTTCTCATTGCTTGCAGCACCAAAAGTATTGTAGTGGTTAATTTTTGTATTAAATTTTTCACTGAAATGTCTTCCACATGTCCTGAAATGTCACTATATCAAATTTCATTGCATTTGCTAAATATGTCTAAACAGCATTGAATAGGAGTACTTTAATTACAATCATCTGGTACTAAACCAAGTTCTTAAAATATATATTTTAAGAAAAGATTTTAATCATATTTTTGTGCATATAACCTGCAGTGGTGTGATAGCATATACCCCATAGAAAATTGCTAGAATGAAAATAAATTTTGTATAAATAGCCCTGCACACCTAAGGACCAGCTGTTACTCCACAGGCATGAGTTCATAATTTCAATTTAAAATCAGCATGTGACTACTTTATCACACAATCTTCACTCTCTTTAAATTGTTTTTAAACATAGATAACCAGCAGGTAATCTGCATGAAAATATGGATGTAGGTTACAATATTTATTAGTTTGAAATAAAAGCATTTATTTTAATATAAATTTTTTAAGAATTATTAGTAGAAACAAATTTTATTTACATAAATATTACCTATTTTACTAGATTACTTTATTAATTTGTGATATAATTATGACAATTAATGTATCATTTTATTTTTAATTTTTCAGAATATATCAACCTCATTTTGTTGCAAAACATCATATTCTAAAAATTAACTTATATCAGCATTATAATATAAGAAACAAAGTTAATAATTTAACTTATTTTAATATGGCAGAAAGACCAACAGCAAGTATTATTACAGTAGGAGATGAAATCTTAAAAGGTCAAACTACAGATACAAATTCTATTTTTTTATGTAAGCAGTTATATGATCTGGGAGTTAAAGTACAGCGTGTTGTAGTTATTCCTGATGAAGTAAATGTTATAGCGGAAGAAGTACTATCATGCTCTAAAACATTTACATTTGTTTTAACTAGTGGAGGGATTGGTCCTACACATGATGATTTAACCTATGAAGGGGTTGCAAAAGCATTTAAAGAACCTTTGGTAGAAAATAAAATACTTCTAGAAATATTGCAAAAATGGTGTGAAAAGTTACAGCTTGATGGTAATTCTATTCATAAAATGTCCCTTCTTCCAAAATCGGCTGTGTTACATTATCCTAAAATACAGACAAATAGTAAAAAGTTTTTCTTTCCAATTGTATCTGTACATAATGTTTACATATTTCCAGGGATTCCAACTTATTTAGAATATTCTTTTAATTTACTTAAAGATATATTTACTCCAGTTACTCCTAAAAAATTTCATAATAAAATATTATGTCTTAGAATAAGTGAATTTGAATTTATTGATAACTTAAATCAAGCAGTTAAAAAATTTCAGAATGAAGTACAGTTTGGATCTTATCCTATTATTGATAATACTAATTATAAAGTTAAAATTACTTTAGAATCTGAAAATGAATCATCTTTAATTAAAGCAGAAGCTTATTTGAGATCATTACTCCCCCCTAATTCAGTTGTGAATTGCAAAGATCCTAGTTTATCTGAAAGCATTCAGGAAGTATATAATTTGTTAGAAAGTCATTGTCAACTTCCTTCTATATGTAGTTCAAATTTATCTGAAAGAGTTGCTCAAAGTATTACTGTGTTAGAAGAATGTCTTCAACAATATCCTGAAGAATGCATTGGAATAAGTTTTAATGGTGGTAAAGACTGCACTGTATTACTACATTTGGCTTACTGTGTTTTAAGTAAAAATAGCAAGAAAAAGCCATCGCTGAAAGCATTTTATTTTCGTTCATCAGATCCTTTCCCAGAAATTGAAGAATTTATTCGATTAAGTGTGGAAAGGTATGCCTATAACATCTTTTACTTGATCTTTTGATCTTAGTTTTTAATAATAATAGAAAATTGTATGTTTATAAAATAAGCATATGTATATGGATGTACGAGTATAATTTTTCAAAAAAAAGTTATATATATTAATATATGGTATGTATGATATTAATATCATATATGTACTGTACATCAATTATTTCCTGTATAATTTTAATAAATTCTAAATTTTTTTCTAATACTTTAATATGATGAAATATTCAAAAATTTGGGACTTTAATATTGTATGATATGTTTAAAAATAATTATTTTACTTCAGATAACCAATTATTTTGCCAGAAGCATTTGCAATCTGTTGTTCAATCATTATCAATTTTGCACAAAAAAATCAAATACTATCAGATGTTTAATATAATGAAAGTAAGAATACATAAAATAGTAAATTTAAAGTTTTGGGAGAGTAAATGAAACATGTATAAAATAGCTTCAAAAATTTTGAGAAAATATCTACTTATATAAATATAAAAAATATACATCAATAAAAATTATAAATTAAGTGAGAAAGAAAGAGGTGGGAAAAAATATGAAATTCAAAATAACAGAAAATGAAATTGATATAGAAAAAAATAATAATAAAACTTAGAGAAAAATTAAATACTGTATATTAAATCTTATAAATAAAAGAAAGAAAATGAACTCTAGAAATACCTAAGATACCAGCAAGAAAATTAAATTGAAGTGTTTAATTTTCACACTGGTATCTTAGGTATTTGTGGAGTTCATTTTTTATCTAATAATAACCAGTTGTTAAATAGCAGTTGTCAGATAAAAGGAAAATTTTGTTTGTTTATACCATTTTACTCTTATATCTGTTTGAGGCATTTGTAGACATGTTTGTGTTTGGATATGAAGTGTCATGAATTTCATCTTTTCTTTCAAATTTTTTTGGAAAATCTATCTTCTTTTTATTTATATACTTTCCTATAAATTTGTCCATTGTATGTTATGTAAAAATATATGAAAGTTGACAATTTCTCTAAACTGATTTTATTCTCTAAAACTATTTTAGCAAATGAGTCTGTGATGTCACTGCATGCAGATTAGGGTTTCTCAAATGGGATCCCGGCTGTTTTTTTTAACCTGGAAAATTCTTCTCATCCCAGGAAATCCTGCAAATTTCTTAAAAGTTTACTTTTTTCTTATTTTGTGTTAAAGTTGAGGAAATTTTGCAAATAGAAAATATAATTAACCCAAAATAAACGTCTTCTACTACTAACACTAGTGAGTAATACGTCACAACAAAAACCTTTTAACATTATTTAACCTATTCGTATTTATTAATTTTAAGTCTGCTTATTAGTTTTTTAAATTTTTGCTTGTTATGACATCTCACAGATTGTCAATAATCAATATGGCAGGACTCTGAAAATTCTTTACTTCTCAGAACCTGTAATATCTGGAATAATTGTGCCAATGCTGTCTTAATTTTAACTATGCCTAGTAGATTCAATAATGCAGTTATTGGGCAAGGATAGAAATGAGTACAAAGTCTGCAAGTATGAAGTTTTTCTTCATAAACCGTTTGGCTTTAACAAACAGCTAAACAAACTGCCGAATTATTGGGCTATAAGCTTGATGTTTCTATTAAAGCAGCCAACGTAGACAAATCAAGAATACTTGACACCAAAAGAAGTACTGCAACACATCTCAAAAACAAACTAGAAATCTTCGAGGCTACAGGTGAAAAAACATGTAACGTTTGTCTTCTCTTAAATTCATTAAAGACGATTTCACCCACATCCATTGAATTGGAAAGGGCATTTTCAGCAGTGGCGTGCCGTCATTGGAAGCGATGGAAGCGCCGATTCCACCTTCCAATGACCTTCCCTTGTATTTTATAAAATGTAAATTTTCATATTTTAACGTACTTCGCATTAATTAAAATTAATATTTTATTATAACTGCATTATGTATCTTTTACAAATTTCTGTACTACATGTGAAAAAAACGATAAGATTGCTATTGTATATTCGAATAATTCAGTGGCGGAAGGAATGTCGAAACCGAGTCAATTTCCAATCAGCCAGATTATATAGGCATTGGCACATGTGGTTTACAGAGCACCAACCTCACCCGGTTTAGCTGGTAGAAGCAACACATGCATAAAGCATCTAATTTTATATCCCGGACCGGTTCTGAGCTGTTAGTCGCCTGCCTGTTAACTTCCAAGCTGCCAGATTATAGGCATTGGCGCATGCGCTTTACAGAGCACCAACCTCACCCGGTTTAGCTGGTAGAAGCAACACACGCGTAAAGCGTCCAATTTTATATCCCGGAGCGGTTGTGGGCTGTTAGCTGCCTGCCTGCTAGATGTTCGGCCGCCCTCGCCTGATTATGTGAATCATGAGCAGACTAGATCAACCCCTGGTAATCCTTGGCCCGCGGGCCAGCTACGGCTCGCGAAAAGTTTCTATCCGGCCCGCAAGATCTTTATTAGATTATTAAATTGGAAAAATAACTAATTAATAGTTATTTAATTATAGAATTGGAAAAATAACTAATTAATAGTTATTTTTCCAATTCTTTGTAATTTTCAAAAACGATAAGAGAAATAAATGTAGTAATTAACTTTTTATTTGTTTATTTCATATTTGCAGACTAAAAAAATTACAAGTCACAAGAAGGCATCAATTAACTACTACAACCCGCGGAAAAAGCGTAAAATTTATTCTGGCCCATGTTATAAAAAAGGTTGCCCACCGTAGACTAGATTTATAACTTAACCCAACCGATAGGAGTTTACTGGCATGTTTTTATGATAGTTCTGTATAGTTGACAGAAGTTTAAAAAAAATCCATTAAAATATTTGATATATTTATTCGTCGCTCTCCCATCTTATATTACTTACAGATTTCAATGTTAAACCGTTGATATTACGATTTAGTATGTCCCATCTGTAAGGGGATGCAGAAAAAACGTGTACAATTCTAGTACAGTGTTAAAAAATTAACTGTTACTTTGGCAGCATCATTTACAACCAAATTTAATGAATGAGACGTACAATGGTACAGAAAAAGCTCTAGAATTTATTTTCCTTAAATTTACGATTTATGTATCGGTTGTCATAAAAATTTCTTTCCACTTCTTTCCCAAGACTACAGATATTCAAATACAAAGTAATTAGTTTCGACTTATTTCTACTTAAGTAGTAGTTAAATAATTAAGCGATTAGGGAATTAGAAACATAAATAAAACCCTGATGAAAGAGCCGAAATTTTACTTAAACAGAAGCTTAATTGAACCAATCTCTTGCCGAGTACAGTGGGGTCTGTTCTCTTCATAATATTAGATGTAATAAAGACAGAAATTTTTCCAGTTCAATGAGAGTGACCGAAAAGTTGTAAATTTTGGAAATTTCCGTGAACACTTGGTCCTAAAACGAATTAGTTAGAAAACGAACGACAGACAATCTGTTAAGTTTAACATATTTAGATTTTTACAGCTATGGTGAGAAACGTTTAAAATCTTCAACAACCCTGTCGCATCCTTTGATATATACTAGTGATGCGACAAAAGAGGCATTTGACATTGACCGGTATCGGCACCCTCGGGATTTGGCACGCACACACCTACCTGGACCGTCTCTGATTCCATTCATTAGCCACTCGGAGCTACAGTATTTCACTAAGTGGATTGTTTTAAGATTTAAAAAGTAAAGAATATTTTGTTATTTTTATGTACGTTTCTTCACAAAGTTATATGTAATTATAAGTTTCTTTAAAAGTATATTCATACAATTGAAGAATTTTTTGTACTAGGTATGTATATTCATCACACATTTTGTTTTACCAAGTAAGTTTTTTTTAATAATTTTAATTTTAGCCCTTATATCGTGGCTAGTGATTCAAAAATTTATTTTAAAAAGTTTTGGCTCAAGACCATATAATGAAAAAGAAAACATTATTAAAAGAGAAAGACCAATGCCTAAATTAAATATAAATACGTCGACAAAAAAATTTCGACATTTTGACAATAAAATTTATGACGAATGACGATTCTTTCGTAAAAGTGAAGCAATTTGGAAATCAAAGAGGAATAGAATTTAACATTGGTAGACAATATAAAATAAATATTGAAAATTATAACAAGATAATTACGATTAATAGATATATCTAAATTAATAGATGTTATGTGTTTTTTCTCAAAGCAAGAATTGGCATTTAGAGGGCGTAGGGAATTTATTGAATCTAATAACGGAGGTAATTATATTGAACTTTCTTATTTATTAAGTATGTCAGATAATCTATTAAAAATACATTTAAAGAAGTATACAGTTTTTACTGGCTTATCGAACAAACGAATATGAATGGGTCCTGACGCGCAATTAATTGATTGCCCCTGAAAGTTGGCTTCTTACAGAAACACAGCTTCCCTATCATCAAATGTCACGGCACACCACTGATTTTCAGTAGTGGGACTTTTCATTGAAATAATAACCAGATTGAGTGAACAGGGTATTGACCATCTTTGCTTTTCAAAATTTTATAAAAATTTACAATAATATTTTGTATTATGTTTTATTTAAAAAATGAAAATTACCTACTAAGTTAGAAGTTTGATCTAAGTTCATTTCTTCTTTAAATTTTCAACTCAATTCAAAGGCTTTTTTTTTTTTTAATGCAGTTTTCAACAAACTATAATAAATTTTTTTTCTATTTGTGAAAATTTTCACATAATTTAAAGGTAATTTTAATATATACAGGGTGTTTTGAAACTCATGGGCAAAAATTGAAGGGATGATAAAAAACATCTAAACGAGCAATTTTCATCATACAATGCATGGGCAGAGAGCAAGCAGTGAACTGCTAGGAGGTATCCATTACTGTCACCTGAAAGAACAAAACACCAAATGGATAGAGGAAGTACTAAATAATTTTATTGACATGCTGTCAATAAAATGTGTGGCAAAATTACAGAAACTGCTCAAAAGAGCGACCGCCTGTGGTAATGCAGGCATTACACCTGCGATGTAGCAAGCAGCACACTTTTTCGAACACACCCGGCATGTCTCAGATGGCACTGGCAGCAACAGAAATTCTGGCAACTAGGTCCTTGTTGGAGTTGATGGGGCTTTCATACATGAAACTTTTCAAATGATCCCACAGGAAAAAATCCAGACGAGAGATCGGGTGAGCATGCCAGCCAAGGTGTGGGCCCACCCCAACCAATCCGTCACCCTGGCAATTTAGCATGTAAAGTGCTCTGCACATTCAAGCTGAAATGGGGTGGTGCTCTGTCATGTGGGAACCACATACATGCTTGTATGTTGGCTGTAACAGGTTGAAGTAAGTCTGGCAATACCTGTTGTAAAAATGTGAGGTATGTTCTGCCATCCAGTCAGACTGGCAGAAGGTATGGGCCGATCAAATGGTCGCCCACAATTCCAGCCCAAACATTTACGCTGAAATACTTCTGATACGCATGAGAACGTGTGTCGTATGGATTGTTAGATGCCCACACATGAAGGTTGTGCATATTAGAAATGCCTTCATGATTAAAGGTGCATTCATCTATGAATAACACATGTGCATTAAAATCAGACTGTGCTGCTAGCTGTTGCAAAAACCAACATGCAAACTCGACACATGATGCATAATTTGTGTCAATCAGGTATCAAGGTTTGCACTTTCTGTGCATGGTAGGGGTGTAATCCTTCATCCTGTAGTACTCGCCAAACAATCGAGTGGGGCACATTTACGGCACAGAAAACCTCTCGCATGCTAATATCTGGACAATCTTCCACTCTTTACAGAATGTCCTCTACCACTTGTGGCGTCCACACACTTCTGTCATGCCCTGTATCATGCATGCTGGTGACAAAGGATCCCGTTTCGCACAGGCACCAATGCAATTGCTCAAACATTTTTCAGTCTGGCACGTGTCATCTTGGGAAATGCTGCCTGTACAGTCTTTCGGCTTCTAGAGCATTCCCACTTGCAAGACCATACATAAAAGCCCACCTTTTCTTGATTACTGTAGGTCACCATGCCTTTTGAAATCCACGGTAGAAATGATGATGTGTAAGAAAACGCACACTCTATGCTTTCCATTACAGCGCCGTCTAGCAGTTCACCACTTGCTCTCCACCCTTGCATTGTATGGTGAAAATTGCTTGTTTAGATGTTTCCTATCACCCCTTAAATTTTTGCCCATGAGTTTTGAAACACCCTGTATTTTACAGAGCATTATTAATATTATGATTTTGGAGGTTGCAGAACATATTAAATTACTTTTAAAAATGAAAAATAATTATATCATTCAATTTTAAGATATTTTTTATACCTTAAAAACAATTAATTATATCCCGGGAAACAGTTCACTTTTTCTCCAAAATTCTGGGACAAGCAAAAAATCGGGAAATGAGAAATCCTAATGCAGATCAATTCATTATTGAAAGAACTACAATGCATTTTATTTCATGTTCAGTTTCTTCCATATTGGAAATAGTAAATTTTAAAACTATTAAGAGCACATGATCTAAATAATAATGTATAACTAGCTAAAACTGGCAAAAGTGTTGTTGCTACTTAATTGGTGTTTTTAATTGATCACAGTAGGCCATTGAGAAGCAAGGAGTTAACTCCTTGTTTCTCAGTGGCTCACTGTGATTAATTCTTATTTTTCCAAAGTATTATTTCATGGAGAGTTTTTCTTAATGCTGGCTCTTCCTTTTAAATTTTTAATATTTTTTTCTAGGAACTTAATACTTGGAATTTAAGTATTTAGTTTTTGAATTCTTAAAGTTTAATCCTCTGTATTCTTAATTATTATTTTGTATTTGCTAATCTTTTAGTATGTTCTTAGCTTTATTATAACTGATAATTGAGGATAGACAAACTTAGAAAAACTTATAATGATGAATTCTAAAAGATGTTAACGATTTTCATGCTTTTTTTTAATTTAAATTTTGTCTTTTATTGATGAATATTATTCATACAAAATATATATTAATATATGTAAAAGCTTTAAAATATTTAAATTATTATTCCATAATTTAAATTGTGTTTCCTAAAATTGCTAAATTTTATTGTTTGAAATTTGTTAAAATTCAAGTTAATATAGTACTGATGATGATCGAATAAAAAAATTGAAAATGTTTTTTTAACATAGAAGGTGTGGATGCTGTGAAATTAATCTTGTGTGAATTGTCTTTGTAAACCAAGTAATGAAATTGGTAGACGCTCTAACAGCAAACGGTTAGGGAAACTTAGTTTATTTATCCATATGCATTTCGGGTTGGTTTATTTTCCAACCCCTCTTCAGTGCTGTTAAGGAAATTACAAAAAAACGTTGAGGTTTCCGACAGTATTTATGATCACGTAAATTGGAAAATAATAAACATAGAAACTTACATATTATAAAACTGATGCGTTATTATAAATTGTACCAACTTATAATACCGTATCAGTTTTATAATATGTAAGTTTCTATGTTTATTATTTTCCAATTTACATGATCATAAATACTCTCGGAAACCTCAACGTTTTTTGTAATTTCCTTAACAGCACTGAAGAGGGGTTGGAAAATAAACCAACCCGAAATGCATATGGATAAATAAACTAAGTTTCCCTAACCGTTTGCTGTTAGAGCGTCTACCAATTTCATTACTTGGTTTACAAAGACAATTCACACAAAAAAAATGAAAATATTTTGTTTCAAACATTTTTAATTTTGATTAAGGTGAACTTAAACCTATTATTAATAATACAGTATATTGTATTTTTAATTTATATTATAAATTTGTTTTTATATGATAACTATAAAGAATCCTAGTTACCTTTTCAACTATTTTCTGTATTAACTGTCATATGCAACCCTGTAATTTGAACCTACATTTAAAAAATTTTACTTTGGGCCTGGATAGTTCATATTTTCAATCAGTATTAAAAGTTGAAAATATCATTTGATAGAGTATACTCAATTTACTTATCAAAATTTTCAGAATTTTTGATGAAACTTGTCTTCATTTTAAAAGAGATATACAGATCATTCATGTCATCTTGTATTTATACATCATATTTTTATGCATATAAACTGTGATGATATATCCACAGGAAATTGCTACAACAAAAATTAAACCTTCACATAACCTGACTTACTGTATGCATTACATTTACAAGAGCAGTCATTACTCCAAAGGCATGAGTTTGTTAGCATTTAAAATTAGCATATGATCAGCATCTATAAATTATCTGTTAAAAGACAATTGAAAACATTAGTATAGGAAAACATTAGAAATAAATATAGAACAGAAAACTAGAAAAAATAGAATAAAATAAATAAATAAAACATTAGTATATAAATAATCAAATGATCTAGTTCAATAATTAATCCAACCATAACTTAATGAATTATATAAATAGTTCATTAGCCAAGTTTGGGCTTGATTTTTCTATATAATTATAGGAATATATAATTTAGGAAAAGCATGAAATTTTTGAATTTCATATATTTGGAATACATACCACTTTTATATATATTTAGGTCTATCAATTAAAAATAAACCACAAATTAGGTTTTGAAAATAATATAAAAATTTGGAAACAGTTTTTATTATTAAAATAGTTGGCAATATTGAGAAGAAAGTTGAATGATGTAAAATTCACTGTAATTCTATATAAGTTTGTCATATAAAAGTTTATTAGTAATGACTTTAGAAAATTTGAATGGATTGAAAATGAACTATTATTTTTTTATGAAGGGAAAACAATAAGGAATAATTTATTATTGTTAAGAAGCATCTACTTTGTTTTTAATCTATATCAAAACAAAAGTGATAGAAGCAGCTTGTAAAATAGCATTACTGATAGCTAAGCACACAATGTTAGATAAACTTTTTGAAGTCTTTGTTGCTAAAAGTAGCTAATATTTATAAAGAACTATTAAAAATAATGTTTCTTTGACAATTCTGTTACATGTATCAATAGTATGACAAATTTCTAGTAAAGATTTGTTAAACATTTTTTTTTTTTTTTGCTTATTTAATGCAATAAGAATGCAGATACTAGATAATGATGTCAGTTACAATTATTAATGCTATCAACTGATAGCAATACCGTATTTTACAGACTATAAGACACACCTTAATTTTTAAGCAATTTATAAAAAAATACCTGTAAGATGCTACAGACTATAAGATGCACCTGAATTTTGGAGGCAATTTTTCAAAGAAAAAAGTGCGTCTTATATTCCATAAAATGCGGTATATCTATCTATAATTAAAATTCTTAATTTATTTAATTAATGTAATTATTCAATTCTAATTACAGATTTTTAGGAAAATTATTTAATATTTGATATTTAAGTTTCAAGTTATAAAATAAATAAATTTATAAAGTTATAAAAAGCAAAATAATCACTTTATTTTAAGTTACAGGTAAATCAGTAGTAAATAACTGGAATATGATATAAATTTTTTATCAATAAATGAAATGTTTTAATTCAATCTCTTCAAACTTATTTTTCATCATATTTCTTGAATATTTAAAACTTATAATAATATTTATTATAAAATTAATGTTTGTTGTATAATAATATAAAAATAGGTTAATCATTTTAATGGTTTTGAGTTATCACTTTAGTCTTAATTTTTTTTTTATAGAGGTTTAATGTATTTTTATTTAATTACTCTTGATTTACAAAAATAATTTTCAATATTAAGAATTTGTTATTAAGCACATTATATTTGATAAATATCATACTTAATTAATCTTTTCTTTTGAAACAGATATCAGTTAAATTTATTAACATATAAAACACCTATTAAAAATTCTTTATGGAAATTGTTGGAAGAGAATCCAGAAATAAAAGTGATTTTGATGGGAACTAGATATTCTGATCCTCATTCTGATAACATTAAACCATTTCAAAAAACTGATCCTGGTTGGCCACAATTTATGCGAGTAAATCCACTTTTGTCTTGGGATTATGAAGATATTTGGAGTTTCTTACGATTGTTAGATGTACCATATTGTTCATTATATGATAATGGGTAAGTTAAATTCTTAAATATAATTTAATTACTTTTGAAGCACATTTTTACATATACACATATATATACATACACATAAATATACAGTCAAGTCTGCTTGCTTAACCCTTTTGCAATATTTGTCAGTATATCAAGTGAGTATTTAATGACAACAATCAGTTGATGATTTAGTGTCAATTTGAGAATTTTCGATTTTCATAAAACATTCCATTCATAGATGGCATTACACTACTGTATGTTATTCTGCATACTGTTTTTTACGTATTTACTACCAGATGGCATTTTATTTTTAAGTACAGGTAACTCCCATATAACATGGGAGTTACGTTTCAAAAAATTGCCGTGTTATGCAAATCCATGTTATATAAAACAAAGAACTAGTATGAAAAGGGGAGTTAGGTTCCAAAAATTAAAAAACATGCTATTATATTTTCGTAATTAAGATAAATATCTTTATTAAAATTTTCTTAAGAAGTGATACATATTAATATAAATTAAACAATGTTTTCGTCATCATCACTAAGCACTTTTAGTCAAAGAAGACACAATCTGTCCAAAATATTTTTGAAACCCGCTTTATTTCATATCACGTGTTCCAGAACACCCTTTGACGACCGGACCTTTCCTTTGAGGCTACTAGGCCATCAGGTAAAAATCATTCCTTTAAAAAAACCACACAAAAACATCCAATTAAGACAATAAAGTTAAAAATCGGACTGGTGGGCCTTACAGACATCTTCAGGTTCTTTCCTATCCGGTAAGGGACTTCCACACCTTTATATCCACATGAGGAGCGCTGTTTAATGTAGATTTTGGTGATAGCCCTCTGGTGATGAATTAACATAAACTTTTTAATTGTTATTTTCTTATTATCTTAATTGGATGTTTTTTGTGTGTTTTTTTTTAAAGGAATGATTTTTACCTGACAGCCTAGTAGCTTCAAAGAAAAGGTCCGGTCATTAAAGGGTGTTCTGGAACACATGATATGAAATAAAGCGGGTTTCAAAAATATTTTGGACAGATTGTGTCTTATTTGATTAAATAAAAATTGCCTAAAGACAGAACTCAACAATCACTAAGCACTATTCACTGAAAATTTTTAATCTCCATAGCCAAAAAAGAGACACAATTAAAGTCTTAAAGTATACTTGTAGAGGTGGGGATTGTCCTAATGGTTGGAGGTGTGGTTTAATGCTTAAGAACCGAAATGTAAGTATGCAAACCGAAAAGCAAGTATGGAATAAGGGAAAAACATCTGGCAAACAAAACGAGAAGCATCGAGATCTGGCAACACTGAAATAAGTTTTGAGAAGGACCACGTGTATCGACAGAAGATGGGAAAAGAAAATTTACATACTGTACTTAACTACTAATTGTTCATGAAAATTATGCAGGAAAATCTGATGGTACGTACGTGCTCGAATGAAAAATGTCAAATGAAGTATCTTTCGCACTTAAAAGCTTTATCACTATGTGAATGTATGCCTCTTTGATCCGAATAGACAATTAATTCCAGTAGGCTTTCTCACAGCTATCAGATTAGGTACTTCTTTTATTGATATTCACATATGCATTTCAGGTTTATGCAACATCTAAGCCCCTCCTCAGTGTAATTCTAAGAAGGCAGAAGCAGTGCTTTTCAATTAGTGTGATAGAAGGCATGACAGGGAAAAGTAACCTATAATGTAAGTGTCGCACTCAGTTTACAAATGTAATATCATAGATAATAGTAAAGAAAATATAATTTATTCCGAAACATTTTTAAAGGATATAGGTATCTATCCCATAAGCTGTATAATGTCTTTAATTGTTTATACTGTTATTTAATAGCTTGTAAAAATATTGGTTACTATAGCACTGTTTTAAAAAGGTGTACCTCTACGGATTTTATTGTCATACTTATGAAAACTTTTTCAGGTCATCCAATACACACACACATTTTTATAAAAAAACATAATCAGGAGTATCATATAAGTGTATTGAATAAATTGAAAAGCACTGCTTCTGTCTTCTTAGCGTTACACTGAGGAGGGGCTTAGATGTTGCATAAGCCCAAAATGCATGTGAATATCAATAAAAGAAGTACCTAACCTGATAGCTGTGAGAAAGCCTACCAGAATTAATTGTCTATTAGGATTAAAGAAGCATACATTCACATAACGTATAAAACAGCTACCATATCTGATATTGAGAAGCTTTATCACTGATGATTTTTGTGAAACCGTGTTGTATTATTCTTCGAA